>NC_034188.2:80403511-80512771 GCF_002021735.2 Oncorhynchus kisutch | reverse complement strand
CCTACCTCCCTCCCTCCATTCCTTATCCCCCTCCCCCATTACCCCCCTCATCCTTATCCCCCCTCCCCCATCCCCCATCCCCCATCCTTATCCCCCCTCTCCCCTACCCCCCCTCCATCCTTATCCCCCTCCCCATCCCCCATCCTTATCCCCCTCCCCCTCCATCCTTATCCCCCTCCCCCCTACCTCCCTCCATTCTTATCCCCCTCCCCCCTACCTCCCTCCATCCTTATCCCCCTCCCTCCACCCCTCCCCATCCTTATCCCCCTCCCTCCCTCCATCCTAATCACTCTCCCTCCCTCCTTATCCTTATCCCTCTCCCTCCATCTCCCCTTCCTCCCTCCTTATCCCCCTTCCTCCCTCCCATTTCCTCCCCCCTTACCCCTCCCTCCCTCCATCCTTATCCCTCTCCATCTGTCTCCATCTCTCCCCTTCATTCATCTTCCCATCCTCTCTTTTTCTGTCTTTGTCCTCTCTGGTTCTCTCCCAGAGCGGGAGTCATTGCGACAGCAGTATGCCCAGGACACTAAGATGGGCTTTGTGATCAATGCCATCTACTCCATGGCCTATGGGCTCCATAACATGCAGCGCTCACTGTGCCCAGGGTACCAGGTTGGTGCTACTGGATTTGGCTGTACTAACAACAATCTACTGTCACTATTATCGTTGATTATAGTTGGGATTGTTCATATTGTTATTGAGATGACGACGATGATGATGGTGATGGTGATGATGATGGTGGAGATGATGATGGTGATGATAATGATGATGTTGATGATGATGATGGTGGAGATGATGATGATGATGGTGGAGATGGTGATGATGATGTTGATGATTCTGATGATGGTGGTAATGATGGGGATGATGGTGATGGTGATGATGATGTTGATGATTCTGATGATGGTGGTGATGATGGTGATGATGATGATGATGATGATGATGATGATGATGATGATGGTGATGGTGTTGATGATTCTGATGATGGTGGTGATGATGGTGATGATGGTGATGATGATGGTTGTCTAGGGGCTGTGTGATGCCATGCGACCTATAGATGGTGCCACACTGCTGGACTTCCTGATGAAGACCAACTTCACAGGCGTGTCTGGAGAGGGCATCCTGTTTGACGAGAACGGAGACTCGCCTGGCCGGTACGTGTGTGTGCGTATGTGTGTGTGTGTGTGTGTCTAAATAGGACTTCATAAATAAGAAGAGCAGTGAGTCGCCTGGCTGTGATGATCTCATCCCATTTACATTTATTTAGTATGTATGTATCAATAGATTCAGAGGTACTGACTCCTGTGTGTGTGTGTGTGTGTGTGTGTGTGTGTGTGTGTGTGTGTGTCAGATATGAGATCATGAACTTTAAGAAGATGGGACAGGACTACTATGACTATATTAACGTAGGGAGCTGGGACAACAGTGGGCTGAAGATCGATGATGATGAAATCTGGGCCAGCAAGGACACCATCATCAAATCAGTCTGCAGCGAACCCTGTGACAAGGGACAGATAAAGGTGACACACACACAGTCACATACACAACCACACACATCCCTGTATGCTCGGGTGGAGGGAGGAAGGGAGGAAGGGGGTGAAAGGTTGACCCTTCAAGATTATCTCTGTTGATATTTCAATCTGATTGGTGAATTCTCTCCAATATAGTATTTTTGCAGCATTCTGATTTGTGTTTTTTTTTCTGAGCTGATGAGGGTGTTTTTCTGGTGTGTGTGTCCTCCAGGTGATCCGTAAAGGAGAGGTGAGCTGCTGCTGGACCTGCACTCCCTGTAAGGAGAATGAGTTTGTGTTTGATGAGTACACCTGCCGAGCCTGTGACCTGGGCTCCTGGCCCACCTTCCACCTCACAGGTAAGACACACACACACACACACACACACACACACACACACACACACACACACACACACACACACACACACACACACACACACACACACACACCATATAAGGTGTATGGATTGGCCTCTTTGTTCTTGGAAGTCTCCTCCAAATGAATCTCTTCAGCCTGGCTGAGCTGGATCAGACGCCCTCACACAGGTTAACACGACAGACTGACTCATTCACACATCCTGGAAACACACACGCACTCACAAATGCACACACACACACACACACACACACACACAGACACAAACACACACATACACAAACACACACACAGAGACAAAGAAAAAAATATGGGGCATTTATATAATGGTGTTTTTCAATTGTGCAATTCACATTTCTCCATTAGAGGAGCCAGCTTTTGTTGACTGCAAAGAGGTAATGTTTTTTCAGCAGTACTGTTAAATACTTTGTGTTATTAATATGTGTGTTTGTGTGTCAGTCAGTCAGTCACTGTATAAATGGAACTTAGTAGAGAAGTGATTGTCTGATGCTTCTCAGCGTGCTGTCCTGTTACAGTCTAATGGATGTTATTCTCTCAGTTACTGATGAGAAGAGACACACACACACACACACACACACACACACACACACACACACACACACACACACACACACACACACACACACACACACACACAGAGAATATACACTGATCATGTTTTGACTGAATCTGTAGTATTTCCATGAAAGCAGCTAATTATCCTTCCTCCTCTCCCGCTCTTCCTCGTCTGCCACTCTTCCTCCTCTCCCGCTCTTCCTCCTCTCCCGCTCTTCCTCGTCTGCCACTCTTCCTCCTCTCCCGCTCTTCCTCGTCTGCCACTCTTCCTCCTCTCCCGCTCTTCCTCGTCTGCCACTCTTCCTCCTCTCCCGCTCTTCCTCGTCTGCCACTCTTCCTCCTCTCCCGCTCTTCCTCCTCTGCCACTCTTCCTCCTCTCCCGCTCTTCCTCCTCTGCCGCTCTTCCTCCTCTCCCCTTCTCGTCTCAATTTGACACTGGCATGGTCACCATTGTACTAATTTTCTATGCAAATGTATTTTAGAGGAGCTGTGGATATTGTTCTGTAATGCATTCAACTGCTCATCATTATACAGCTGCTAGCCAGCAAGCGCCAATGTTTAAAACATGAGCCCAACGCATCACAGCGAACACAGATTACACACTTTACTGGAGTATTCTACTGCAACTTTTTAAGGAATGGAGAGAAGTACACCGGAGAGAAGTAAGCACTCACGTTTAGCAGCTGTAGAAGAGTCATTGCATCAGGACAGTAAGTTTGACTGTGGCTGTGGGTGTCTCCCGTCTAGACTGTAACTGGTGTAATGTGTCTCCCGTCTAGACTGTAACCGGTGTAATGTGTCTCCCGTCTAGACTGTAACCGGTGTAATGTGTCTCCCGTCTAGACTGTAACCAGTGTAATGTGTCTCCCGTCTAGACTGTAACCGGTGTAATGTGTCTCCCGTCTAGACTGTAACCGGTGTAATGTGTCTCCCGTCTAGACTGTAACCGGTGTAATGTGTCTCCCGTCTAGACTGTAACTGGTGTAATGTGGTGTAATGTGGCTCCCGTCTAGACTGTAACCGGTGTAATGTGGCTCCCGGCGGGCCTGTAACCGGTGTAATGTGTCTCCCGTCTAGACTGTAACCGGTGTAATATGGCTCCCGGCGGGACTGTAACTGGTGTAATGTGGTGTAATGTGGCTCGCGTCTAAACTGTAACCGGTGTAATGTGTCTCCCGTCTAGACTGTAACTGGTGTAATGTGTCTCCCGTCTAGACTGTAACCGGTGTAATGTGTCTCCCGTCTAGACTGTAACTGGTGTAATGTGGTGTAATGTGGTGTAATGTGGCTCTCGTCTAGACTGTAACTGGTGTAATGTGTCTCCCGTCTAGACTGTAACCGGTGTAATGTGCCTCCCGTCTAGACTGTAACCGGTGTAATGTGTCTCCCGTCTAGACTGTAACCGGTGTAATGTGGCTCCCGGCGGGACTGTAACTGGTGTAATGTGGCTCCCGGCGGGACTGTAACCGGTGTAATGTGTCTCCCGTCTAGACTGTAACCGGTGTAATGTGTCTCCCGTCTAGACTGTAACCGGTGTAATGTGGCTCCTATCTAGACTGTAACCGGTGTAATGTGTCTCCCGTCTAAACTGTAACCGGTGTCATGTGCCTCCCGTCTAGACTGTAACCGGTGTAATGTGTCTCCCGTCTAGACTGTAACCGGTGTAATGTGTCTCCCGTCTAGACTGTAACCGGTGTAATGTGTCTCCCGTCTAGACTGTAACTGGTGTAATTTGCCTCCCTTCTAGACTGTAACCGGTGTAATGTGTCTCCCGTCTAGACTGTAACTGGTGTAATGTGGCTCCCGGCGGGACTGTAACTGGTGTAATGTGGCTCCCGGCGGGACTGTAACCGGTGTAATGTGTCTCCCATCTAGACTGTAACCGGTGTAATGTGTCTCCCATCTAGACAGTAACTGGTGTAATGTGTCTACCGTCTAGACTGTAACCGGTGTAATTTGTCTCCCGTCTAGACTGTAACCGGTGTAATGTGGCTCCCGGCAGGACTGTAACTGGTGTAATGTGGCTCCCGGCGGGACTGTAACCGGTGTAATGTGTCACCCGTCTAGACTGTAACTGGTGTAATGTGGCTCCCGGCAGGACTGTAACTGGTGTAATGTGGCTCCCGGCGGGACTGTAACCGGTGTAATGTGTCTCCTGTCTAGACTGTAACTGGTGTAATGTGGCTCCCGTCTAGACTGTAACTGGTGTAATGTGTCTCCCGTCTAGACTGTAACCGGTGTAATGTGTCTCCTGTCATGTGCCTCCCGTCTAGACTGTACCCGGTGTAATGTGGCTCCCGTCTAGACTGTAACTGGTGTAATGTGTCTCCCGTCTAGACTGTAACCGGTGTAATGTGTCTCCCGTCTAGACTGTAACTGGTGTAATGTGGTGTAATGTGGTGTAATGTGGCTCTCGTCTAGACTGTAACTGGTGTAATGTGTCTCCTGTCATGTGCCTCCCGTCTAGACTGTACCCGGTGTAATGTGGCTCCCGTCTAGACTGTAACTGGTGTAATGTGTCTCCCGTCTAGACTGTAACCGGTGTAATGTGTCTCCCATCTAGACTGTAACTGGTGTAATGTGTCTCCCGTCTAGACTGTAACCGGTGTAATTTGTCTCCCATCTAGACTGTAACCGGTGTAATGTGGCTCCCGGCAGGACTGTAACTGGTGTAATGTGGCTCACGGCGGGACTGTAACCGGTGTAATGTGTCTCCTGTCATGTGCCTCCCGTCTAGACTGTACCCGGTGTAATGTGGCTCCCGTCTAGACTGTAACTGGTGTAATGTGTCTCCCGTCTAGACTTTAACCGGTGTAATGTGTCTCCCGTCTAGACTGTAACTGGTGTAATGTGGTGTAATGTGGATCTCGTCTAGACTGTAACTGGTGTAATGTGTCTCCTGTCATGTGCCTCCCGTCTAGACTGTACCCGGTGTAATGTGGCTCCCGTCTAGACTGTAACTGGTGTAATGTGTCTCCCGTCTAGACTGTAACCGGTGTAATGTGTCTCCCGTCTAGACTGTAACCGGTGTAATGTGGCTCCCGGCGGGACTGTAACTGGTGTAATGTGGCTCCCGGCGGGACTGTAACCGGTGTAATGTGTCTCCCGTCTAGACTGTAACCGGTGTAATGTGTCTCCCGTCTAGACTGTAACCGGTGTAATGTGGCTCCTATCTAGACTGTAACCGGTGTAATGTGTCTACCGTCTAAACTGTAACCGGTGTCATGTGCCTCCCGTCTAGACTGTAACCGGTGTAATGTGTCTCCCGTCTAGACTGTAACCGGTGTAATGTGTCTCCCGTCTAGACTGTAACCGGTGTAATGTGTCTCCCGTCTAGACTGTAACTGGTGTAATGTGGTGTAATGTGGTGTAATGTGGCTCTCGTCTAGACTGTAACTGGTGTAATGTGTCTCCTGTCATGTGCCTCCCGTCTAGACTGTACCCGGTGTAATGTGGCTCCTATCTAGACTGTAACCGGTGTAATGTGTCTCCCGTCTAAACTGTAACCGGTGTCATGTGCCTCCCGTCTAGACTGTAACCGGTGTAATGTGTCTCCCGTCTAGACTGTAACCGGTGTAATGTGTCTCCCGTCTAGACTGTAACCGGTGTAATGTGTCTCCCGTCTAGACTGTAACTGGTGTAATTTGCCTCCCTTCTAGACTGTAACCGGTGTAATGTGTCTCCCGTCTAGACTGTAACTGGTGTAATGTGGCTCCCGGCGGGACTGTAACTGGTGTAATGTGGCTCCCGGCGGGACTGTAACCGGTGTAATGTGTCTCCCATCTAGACTGTAACCGGTGTAATGTGTCTCCCATCTAGACAGTAACTGGTGTAATGTGTCTACCGTCTAGACTGTAACCGGTGTAATTTGTCTCCCGTCTAGACTGTAACCGGTGTAATGTGGCTCCCGGCAGGACTGTAACTGGTGTAATGTGGCTCCCGGCGGGACTGTAACCGGTGTAATGTGTCACCCGTCTAGACTGTAACTGGTGTAATGTGGCTCCCGGCAGGACTGTAACTGGTGTAATGTGGCTCCCGGCGGGACTGTAACCGGTGTAATGTGTCTCCTGTCTAGACTGTAACTGGTGTAATGTGGCTCCCGTCTAGACTGTAACTGGTGTAATGTGTCTCCCGTCTAGACTGTAACCGGTGTAATGTGTCTCCTGTCATGTGCCTCCCGTCTAGACTGTACCCGGTGTAATGTGGCTCCCGTCTAGACTGTAACTGGTGTAATGTGTCTCCCGTCTAGACTGTAACCGGTGTAATGTGTCTCCCGTCTAGACTGTAACTGGTGTAATGTGGTGTAATGTGGTGTAATGTGGCTCTCGTCTAGACTGTAACTGGTGTAATGTGTCTCCTGTCATGTGCCTCCCGTCTAGACTGTACCCGGTGTAATGTGGCTCCCGTCTAGACTGTAACTGGTGTAATGTGTCTCCCGTCTAGACTGTAACCGGTGTAATGTGTCTCCCATCTAGACTGTAACTGGTGTAATGTGTCTCCCGTCTAGACTGTAACCGGTGTAATTTGTCTCCCATCTAGACTGTAACCGGTGTAATGTGGCTCCCGGCAGGACTGTAACTGGTGTAATGTGGCTCACGGCGGGACTGTAACCGGTGTAATGTGTCTCCTGTCATGTGCCTCCCGTCTAGACTGTACCCGGTGTAATGTGGCTCCCGTCTAGACTGTAACTGGTGTAATGTGTCTCCCGTCTAGACTGTAACCGGTGTAATGTGTCTCCCGTCTAGACTGTAACTGGTGTAATGTGGTGTAATGTGGCTCTCGTCTAGACTGTAACTGGTGTAATGTGTCTCCTGTCATGTGCCTCCCGTCTACACTGTACCCGGTGTAATGTGGCTCCCGTCTAGACTGTAACTGGTGTAATGTGTCTCCCGTCTAGACTGTAACCGGTGTAATGTGTCTCCCGTCTAGACTGTAACCGGTGTAATGTGGCTCCCGGCGGGACTGTAACTGGTGTAATGTGGCTCCCGGCGGGACTGTAACCGGTGTAATGTGTCTCCCGTCTAGACTGTAACCGGTGTAATGTGTCTCCCGTCTAGACTGTAACCGGTGTAATGTGGCTCCTATCTAGACTGTAACCGGTGTAATGTGTCTACCGTCTAAACTGTAACCGGTGTCATGTGCCTCCCGTCTAGACTGTAACCGGTGTAATGTGTCTCCCGTCTAGACTGTAACCGGTGTAATGTGTCTCCCGTCTAGACTGTAACCGGTGTAATGTGTCTCCCGTCTAGACTGTAACTGGTGTAATGTGGTGTAATGTGGTGTAATGTGGCTCTCGTCTAGACTGTAACTGGTGTAATGTGTCTCCCGTCTAGACTGTAACCGGTGTAATGTGTCTCCCGTCTAGACTGTAACTGGTGTAATGTGGTGTAATGTGGTGTAATGTGGCTCCCGTCTAGACTGTAACTGGTGTAATGTGTCTCCCGTCTAGACTGTAACCGGTGTAATGTGTCTCCCGTCTAGACTGTAACTGGTGTAATGTGGTGTAATGTGGTGTAATGTGGCTCTCGTCTAGACTGTAACTGGTGTAATGTGTCTCCTGTCATGTGCCTCCCGTCTAGACTGTACCCGGTGTAATGTGGCTCCCGTCTAGACTGTAACTGGTGTAATGTGTCTCCCGTCTAGACTGTAACCGGTGTAATGTGTCTCCCATCTAGCCTGTAACTGGTGTAATGTGTCTCCCGTCTAGACTGTAACCGGTGTAATTTGTCTCCCATCTAGACTGTAACCGGTGTAATGTGGCTCCCGGCAGGACTGTAACTGGTGTAATGTGGCTCACGGCGGGACTGTAACCGGTGTAATGTGTCTCCTGTCATGTGCCTCCCGTCTAGACTGTACCCGGTGTAATGTGGCTCCCGTCTAGACTGTAACTGGTGTAATGTGTCTCCCGTCTAGACTGTAACCGGTGTAATGTGTCTCCCGTCTAGACTGTAACCGGTGTAATGTGGCTCCCGGCGGGACTGTAACTGGTGTAATGTGGCTCCCGGCGGGACTGTAACCGGTGTAATGTGTCTCCCGTCTAGACTGTAACCGGTGTAATGTGTCTCCCGTCTAGACTGTAACCGGTGTAATGTGGCTCCTATCTAGACTGTAACCGGTGTAATGTGTCTCCCGTCTAAACTGTAACCGGTGTCATGTGCCTCCCGTCTAGACTGTAACCGGTGTAATGTGTCTCCCGTCTAGACTGTAACCGGTGTAATGTGTCTCCCGTCTAGACTGTAACCGGTGTAATGTGTCTCCCGTCTAGACTGTAACTGGTGTAATGTGGTGTAATGTGGTGTAATGTGGCTCTCGTCTAGACTGTAACTGGTGTAATGTGTCTCCTGTCATGTGCCTCCCGTCTAGACTGTACCCGGTGTAATGTGGCTCCCGTCTAGACTGTAACTGGTGTAATGTGTCTCCCGTCTAGACTGTAACCGGTGTAATGTGTCTCCCTTCTAGACTGTAACCGGTGTAATGTGGCTCCCGGCGGGACTGTAACTGGTGTAATGTGGCTCCCGGCGGGACTGTAACCGGTGTAATGTGTCTCCCGTCTAGACTGTAACCGGTGTAATGTGTCTCCCGTCTAGACTGTAACCGGTGTAATGTGGCTCCTATCTAGACTGTAACCGGTGTAATGTGTCTCCCGTCTAAACTGTAACCGGTGTCATGTGCCACCCGTCTAGACTGTAACCGGTGTAATGTGTCTCCCGTCTAGACTGTAACCGGTGTAATGTGTCTCCCGTCTAGACTGTAACCGGTGTGATGTGTCTCCCGTCTAGACTGTAACCGGTGTAATGTGTCTCCCGTCTAGACTGTAACCGGTGTAATGTGTCTCCCGTCTAGACTGTAACCGGTGTAATGTGGCTCCTATCTAGACTGTAACCGGTGTAATGTGTCTCCCGTCTAAACTGTAACCGGTGTCATGTGCCTCCCGTCTAGACTGTAACCGGTGTAATGTGTCTCCCGTCTAGACTGTAACCGGTGTAATGTGTCTCCCGTCTAGACTGTAACCGGTGTGATGTGTCTCCCGTCTAGACTGTAACCGGTGTAATGTGTCTCCCGTCTAGACTGTAACTGGTGTAATTTGCCTCCCGTCTAGACTGTAACCGGTGTAATGTGTCTCCCGGCGGGACTGTAACTGGTGTAATGTGGCTCCCGGCGGGACTGTAACTGGTGTAATGTGGCTCCCGGCAGGACTGTAACCGGTGTAATGTGTCTCCCGTCTAGACTGTAACCGGTGTAATGTGTCTCCCATCTAGACTGTAACTGGTGTAATGTGTCTCCCGTCTAGACTGTAACCGGTGTAATTTGTCTCCCATCTAGACTGTAACCGGTGTAATGTGGCTCCCGGCAGGACTGTAACTGGTGTAATGTGGCTCCCGGCGGGACTGTAACCGGTGTCATGTGTCTCCCGTCTAGACTGTAACTGGTGTAATGTGGCTCCCGGCAGGACTGTAACTGGTGTAATGTGGCTCCCGGCGGGACTGTAACCGGTGTAATGTGTCTCCTGTCTAGACTGTAACTGGTGTAATGTGGCTCCCGTCTAGACTGTAACTGGGGTAATGTGGCTCCCGGCGGGACTGTAACCGGTGTAATGTGTCTCCTGTCTAGACTGTAACTGGTGTAATGTGGCTCCCGTCTAGACTGTAACTGGGGTAATGTGGCTCCCGGCAGGACTGTAACCGGTGTAATGTGGCTCCCGTCTAAATCAAATTAAATCAAATCAAATTTATTTATATAGCCCTTCGTACATCAGCTGATATCTCAAAGTGTTGTACAGAAACCCAGCCTAAAACCCCAAACAGCAAGCAATGCAGGTGTAGGTGGCTAGGAAAAACTCCCTAGAAAGGCCAAAACCTAGAAAGAAATCTAGAGAGGAACCAGGCTATGTGGGGTGGCCAGTCCTCTTCTGGCTGTGCCGGGTGGAGATTATAACAGAACATGGCCAAGATGTTCAAATGTTCATAAATGATCAGCATGTTCGAATAATAAGAAGGCAGAACAGTTGAAACTGGAGCAGCAGCACGGCCAGGTGGACTGGGGACAGCAAGGAGTCATCATGTCAGGTAATCCTGGGGCATGGTCCTAGGGCTCAGGTCCTCCGAGAGAGAGAAGGAGAGAATTAGAGAACGCACACTTAGATTCACACAGGACACCGAATAGGACAGGAGAAGTACTCCAGATATAACAAACTGACCCTAGCCCCCCGACACATAAACTACTGCAGCATAAATACTGGAGGCTGAGACAGGAGGGGTCAGGAGACACTGTGGACCCATCCGAGGACACCCCCGGACAGGGCCAAACAGGAAGGATATAACCCCACCCACTTTGCCAAAGCACAGCCCCCACACCACTAGAGGGATATCTTCAACCACCAACATACCATCCTGAGACAGGGCCGAGTATAGCCCACAAAGATCTCCGCCATGGCACAACCCAAGGGGGGGCGCCAACCCAGACAGGATGACCACATCAGTGAATCAACCCACTCAGGTGACGCACCCCTTCCAGGGACGGCATGAGAGAGCCCCAGTAAGCCAGTGACTCAGCCCCTGTAATAGGGTTAGAGGCAGAGAATCCCAGTGGAAAGAGGGGAACCGGCCAGGCAGAGACAGCAAGGGCGGTTCGTTGCTCCAGAGCCTTTCCGTTCACCTTCCCACTCCTGGGCCAGACTACACTCAATCATATGACCCACTGAAGAGATGAGTCTTCAGTAAAGACTTAAAGGTTGAGACCGAGTTTGCATCTCTGACATGGGTAGGCAGACCGTTCCATAAAAATGGAGCTCTATAGGAGAAAGCCCTGCCTCCAGCAGTTTGCTTAGAAATTCTAGGGACAATTAGGAGGCCTGCGTCTTGTGACCGTAGCGTACGTGTAGGTATGTACGGCAGGACCAAATCAGAGAGATAGGTAGGAGCAAGCCCATGTAATGCTTTGTAGGTTAGCAGTAAAACCTTGAAATCAGCCCTTGCTTTGACAGGAAGCCAGTGTAGAGAGGCTAGCACTGGAGTAATATGATTAAATTTTTGGTTCTAGTCAGGATTCTAGCAGCCGTATTTAGCACCAACTGAAGTTTATTTAGTGCTTTATCCGGGTAGCCGGAAAGTAGAGCATTGCAGTAGTCTAACCTAGAAGTGACAAAAGCATGGATACATTTTTCTGCATAATTTTTGGATAGAAAGTTTCAGATTTTTGCAATGTTACGTAGATGGAAAAAGCTGTCCTTGAAACGGTCTTGATATGTTCTACAAAAGAGAGATCAGGGTCCAGAGTAATGCCGAGGTCCTTCACAGTTTTATTTGAGACGACTGTACAACCATTAAGATTAATTGTCAGATTCAACAGACGATCTCTTTGTTTCTTGGGACCTAGAACAAGCATCTCTGTTTTGTCCGAGTTTAAAAGTAGAAAGTTTGCAGCCATCCACTTCCTTATGTCTGAAACACATGCTTCTAGCAAGGGCAATTTTGGGGCTTCACCATGTTTCATTGAAATGTACAGCTGTGTGTCATCCGCATAGCAGTGAAAGTTAACATTATGTTTTCGAATATATAGTGAAAACAATAGTGGTCAAAAAACGGAACCTTGAGGAACACCGAAATTTACAGTTGATTTGTCAGAGGACAAACCATTCACAGAGACAAACTGATATCTTTCCGACAGATAAGATCTAAACCAGGCCAGAACTTGTCCGTGTAGACCAATTTGGGTGTCCAATCTCTCCAAAAGAATGTGGTGATCGATGGTATCAAAAGCAGCACTAAGGTCTAGGAGCACGAGGACAGATGCAGAGCCTCGGTCCGCTGCCATTAAAATGTCATTTACCACCTTCACAAGTGCCGTCTCAGTGCTATGATGGGGTCTAAAACCAGACTGAAGCATTTTGTATACATTGTTTGTCTTCGGGAAGGCAGTGAGTTGCTGCGCAACAGCCTTTTCTAAAATTTTTGTGAGGAATGGAAGATTCGATATGGGCCGATAGTTTTTTATATTTTCTGGATCAAGGTTTGGCTTTTTCAAGAGAGGCTTTATTACTGCCACTTTTAGTGAGTTTGGTACACATCCGGTGGATAGAGAGCTGTTTATTATGTTCAACATAGGAGGGACAAGCACAGGAAGCAGCTCTTTCAGTAGTTTAGTTGGAATAGGGTCCAGCTTGAAGGTTTAGAGGCCATGATTATTTTCATCATTGTGTCAAGAGATATATTACTAAAACACTTGAGCGTCTCTCTTGATCCTAGGTCCTGGGAGAGTTGTGCAGACTCAGGACAACTGAGCTTTGAAGGAATACGCAGATTTAAAGAGGAGTCCGTAATTTGCTTTCTAATAATCATAATCTTTTCCTCAAAGAAGTTCATGAATTTATCACTGCTAAAGTGTAGACTGTAACCGGTGTAATGTGTCTCCCGTCTACACTGTAACCGGTGTCATGTGCCTCCCGTCTAGACTGTAACCGGTGTAATGTGGTGTAATGTGTCTCCCGTCTAGACTGTTTCTGGTGTAATGTGTCTCCCGTCTAGACTGTAACCGGTGTGATGTGTCTCCCGTCTAGACTGTAACTGGTGTAATATGTCTCCCGTCTAGACTGTATCTGGTGTAATGTGGCTCCCGTCTAGACTGTAACCGGTGTCATGTGCCTCCCGTCTAGACTGTAACTGGTTTAATGTGTCTCCCGTCTAGACTGTAACCGGTGTCATGTGCCTCCCGTCTAGACTGTAACCGGTGTAATGTGGTGTAATGTGTCTCCCGTCTAGACTGTAACCGGTGTAATGTGTCTCCCATCTAGACTGTAACTGGTGTAATGTGTCTCCCGTCTAGACTGTATCTGGTGTAATGTGTCTCCCGTCTAGACTGTAACTGGTGTAATGTGTCTCCCGTCTAGACTGTAACTGGTGTAATGTGGCTCCCGGCGGGACTGTAACCGGTGTAATGTGTCTCCCGTCTAGAATGTAACCGGTGTAATGTGTCTCCCGTCTAGACTGTAAACGGTGTAATGTTGCTCCCGGCAGGACTGTATCTGGTGTTATGTCAATGAGTAAACACAGAGAGATAGAGAAAGAGAGAGAGAGAGAGAGAGAGAGAGAGAGAGAGAGAGAGAGAGAGAGAGAGAGAGAGAATATCCAAGGCCTGAGGTCATCTGCCTTTGGCCTCAAGAGCAGGAACCTGGACCAAATAAATTTCTTCACCAAAGAAATTGGAAATACAGACATTGTATATCCTACAAGAAACATGGAATAAATGGGCTCCCGAGTGGTGCAGCGGTCTAAGGCACTGCATCTCAGTGCAAGAGGCGTCACTGCAGTCCCTGGTTCCAAACCAGGCTGCATTACATCCAGCCTTGAATTGGGAGTCCCATCGGGCTGCGCACTATTAGCCCAGCTTCGTCCCGGGTAGGCCGTCATTATAAATAAGAATTTGTTCTTAACTGACTTGCCTGGTAAAATAATAAAGGAGATGGACCAACTGGTTGCCCTCTAGGTTACAGAGAGCTGGTCGTCCCATCCACCAAACTACCAGGTGTGAAACAGGGAAGGGACGCAGGGGGTATGCTAATTTGTTATAGAGCAGATCTAACTCACTGTATTAAATTAATCAAAACAGGGAAGGGATGCAGGGGGTATGCTAATTTGTTATAGAGCAGATCTAACTCACTGTATTAAATTAATCAAAACAGGGAAGGGACGCAGGGGGTTACATTTGGCTAGAAATTCAAAAGGAAATGATCTCAACAGCTACCTATATCCCCCCACTAGAATCCCTATACTTTAATGAAGACAGCTTCTCCATCCTGGAGGGGGAAATCAAAAATGTCCACGTCCAGGGACATGTACGAGTCTGTGGCAACCTAAATACCAGAACCGGACAAAAACATGACACCCTCAGCACACAAGGGGACAAACACCTGCCTGGAGGTGACAGCATTCCCTCTCCCTTCTGCCCCTCTAGGCACAACTATGACAACATAACCAACAAAAACAGTCACAACTCCTGCAATGGAAATAGTCTGGGTAGCCATTTGATTAGGTGTTCAGGAGTCATGGCTTGGGGGTAGAAGCTGTTTAGAAGACTCTTGGACCTAGACTTGGCACTCTGGTACCGCTTGCCGTGCTGTTGCAGAAAGAACAGTCTGAGGCCGAGCAGTTGCCATACCAGGAAGTGATGCAAACAGTCAGGAAGCTCTCGCTTGTGCAGCTATAGAACTTTTTGAGGATCTGAGGACCCGTGCAAAACTTTACAGTCTCCTGAGGAAGAATAGGTTTTGTGTGCTTGGACCATGTTAGTTTGTTGGTGATGTGGACACCAAGGATCTTGAAGCTCTCAACCTGCTCCACTGCAGCCCCCTCGATGAGAATTGTGGCTCGGTCCTCTTTTCCCTGTAGTCCACAATCATCTCCTTTGTCTTGATCACGTTGAGGGAGAGGTTGTTGTCCTGGCACCACACGACCAGGTCTCTGACCTCCTCCCTATAGGCTGTCTCATCGTTGTCGGTGATCAGGCCTACCATTGTTGTGTCATCTGCAAACTTAATGATGGTGTTGGAGTCGTGCCTGGCCATGCAGTCATGAGTGAACAGGTAGTACAGGAGGGGGCTGAGCACGCACCCCTGAGGGGCCCCTGTGTTGAGGATCAGCGTGGAGGATGTGTTGTTACCTATCCTTACCGCCTGGGGGCGGCCCGTCAGGAAGTCTAGGAACCAGTTGCAGAGGGAGGTGTTTAGTCCCAGGGTCCTTAGCTTATTGATGAGCTTTGAGGGCAATATGGTGTTGAACGCTTAGCTGTAGTCAATGAATAGCATTCTCACGTAGGTTTTCCATTTGTCCAGGTGGGAAAGGGCAGTGTGGCGTGAAATAGAGATAAGCTGTGGATCTGTTAAGGTGTGCAAATTGGAGTGGGTCTAAGGTTTCTGGGATAATGGTGTTGATGTGAGACATAACCAGCCTTTCAAAGCACTTCATGGCTACAGATGTGAGTGATACGGGTTGGTAGTCATTTAGGCAGGTTACCTTAGTGTTCTTGGGCACTATATGGTGGTCTGCTTAAAACATGTTGGTATTACAGACTCGGACAGGGAGAGGTTGAAAATCTCAGTGAAGACACTTGCCAATTGGTCAGCGCATGCTCGCAGTACACTTCCTGGTAATCCGTCTGGCCCTGCGGCCTTGTGAATGTTGACCTGTTTAAAGGTCCTACTCACATTGGCTGCAGAGAGAGCGATCACACAGTCTTCCGGAACAGCTGGTGCTCTCATGCATGTTTCAGTGCCATTTGCCTCAACACTTTTCCTGTTTGAAGGTTCGTTGGAGGGCATAGCGGGATTTCTTATAAGGTTCCGTGTTAGAGTCCCGCTCTTTGAAAGCGGCAGCTTTTGCCTTTAGCTCAGTGCGGATGTTGCCTGTAATCCTTCTGGTTGGGGTATGTACGTACTGTCACTGTCGGGATGACGTCATCGATGCACTTATTGATGAAGCCAATGACTGATGTAGTGTACTCCTCAATGCCATCGGAGGAACCCCGGAACATATTCCAGACTGTGCTAGCAGAATAGTCCTATAGCTTAGCATTTGCTTAATCTGACCACTTTTTTTTATAGATCGAGTCACTGGTGCTTCCTGCTTTAACTTTTGCTTGTTAGCAGGAATCAGGAGGATAGAATTATTGTCAAAATTGCCAAATGGAGGGTGAAGGAGAGCTTTGTATGCGTCTCTGTGTGTGGAGTAAAGCTGGTCCAGAGTGTTTTTTCCTTTGGTTGCACATTTAACATACTGATAGAAATTTGGTAAAACGGATTTAAGTCCCTGGCCAGTCGGAGCGCTGCCTCTGGGTGAATGTTTTCTTGTTTGCTTATGGCGGAATACAGCTCACTCAATTCTGTCTTAGTGTGAGCCTCTGACTGTGGTTTTATGTGAACAGCCACGAAAAATACAGATGAAAACTCTCTAGATAGTGTGGTCCACAGCTTATCATAAGATACTCTACCTCAGGTGAGTAATAGCTCGATACTTCCTTAGAAATCGTGCACCAGCTGTTATTTACATAAATACATAGCCTGCAGCCTCTTGTCTTACCAGATGCAGCTGTTCTATCCTGCCGGTACAGCGTATAACCAACCAGCTGTATGTTGATAGTGTCGTCGTTCACCCACGACTCTGTGAAGCATAAGATATTACAGTTTTGAATGTCCTGTTGGTAGTTTAATCTTGCGCATACAGTGGGGCAAAAAAGTATTTAGTCAGCCACCAATTGTGCAAGTTCTCCCACTTAAAAAGATGAGAGAGGCCTGTAATTTTCATCATAGGTACACATCAACTATGACAGACAAAATGAGAAAAAAAATCAAGAAAAAGTATTTGGTCAATAACAAAAGTTTATCTCAATACTTGTTATATACACTTTGTTGGCAATGACAGAGGTCAAACGTTTTCTGTAGGTCTTCACAAGGTTTTCACACACTGTTAATGGAATTTTGACCCATTCCTCCATGCAGATGTTTCACTAAAGCAGTGATGTTTTGGGGCTGTTGCTGGGCAACATGGACTTTCAACTCTCTCCAAAGATTTTCTATGGGGTTGAGATCTGGAGACTGGCTAGGCCACTCAAGGACCTTGAAATGCTTCTTACAAAGCCACTCCTTCGTTGCCCGGGCGGTGTGTTTGGGATCATTGTAATGCTGAAAGACCCAGCCACGTTTCATCTTCAATGATCTTCAATGCCCTTGCTGATGGAAGGAGGTTTTCACTCAAAATCTCACTATACATGGCCCCATTCATTCTTTCCTTTACACGGATCAGTCGTCCTGGTCCCTTTGCAGAAAAACAGCCCCAAAGAATGATGTTTCCACCCCCATGCTTCACAGTAGGTATGGAACTCAGCATTATTTGCAACTCAGCATTATTTGTCCTCCAAACACGACGAGTTGAGTTTTTACCAAAAAGTTATATTTTGGTTTCATCTGACCATATGACATTCTCCCAATCTTCTTCTGGATCATCCAAATGCTCTCTAGCACCAGGACCACAAATAAAAAATCCATCAAGTCACCATTGCCCTGGAGCACACAACAAACGATACATACCTCAGGCTAAACATCAGCGCCACAGGTAACTTCCACAAAGCTGTGAACGATCTGAGAGACAAGGCAAGAAGGGCATTCTATGCCATCAAAAGGAACATAAAATTCAACAGACCAATTAGGATCTGGCTAAAAATACTTGAATCCATTACAACCTTTATGGTTGTGAGGTCTGGGGTCGGCTCACCAGCCAATAATTCACAAAATGGGACAAACACCAAATTGAGACTGCATGAAGAATTTTGCTAAAATATCCTCCATGTACAACGTAGAACACCAAATAATGCACGCAGGCAGAATTAGGCCGATACCCGCCAATTATCAAAATTCTACAATCACCTAAAATGAAGCGATTCCCAAACCTTCCATAACAAAGCCATCACCTACAGAAAGATGAATCTGGAGAAGAGTCCCCTAAGCAAGCTGGTCCAGGGGCTCTGTTCACAAACACAAACAGACCCCACAGAGCCCCAGGACAGCAACACATTTAGACCAAACCAAATCATGAGAAAACAAAAGGATAATTACTTGACACATTGGAAAGAATTAACAAAAAAACTGAGCAAAGTAGAATGCTATTTGGCCCTAAACACAGTGTACACATTGGCAGAATACCTGACCACTGCGACTGACCCAAACCTAAGGAAAGCTTTGACTATGTACAGACTCAGTGAGCATAGCCTTGCTATTGAGAAAGGCCGCCGTAGGCAGACCTGGCTCTTAAGAGAATACAGATTATGTGCACACTGCCCACAAAAGGAGGTGGAAGCTGAGCTGTACTTCCTAACCTCCAGCCAAATGTATGACCATATTAGAGACACATATTTCCCTCAGATTACACAGATCCACAAATAATTTGAAAACAAACCCCAATTTTGATAAACTCTCATATCTACTGGGTGAAATACCACAGTGTGCCATCACAGCAGCAAGATTTGTGACCTGTTGCCACGAGAAAAGGGCAACCAGTGAAGAACAAACACCATTGTTAATACAACCCATATTTATGTTTATTTATTTTCCCTTTTGTAGTTTAACTATTTGCACATCATTACAACACTGTATAGAGACATAATATGACATTTGTATTTATGTATTTATTCTTTTGGAACTGTGTAATGTTTACTGTTAATTGTTATTGCTTATTTCACTTTTGTTCATTATCTTCTTCAGGTATTCCCAAACTGGGGTACGCGATGCCATCAGGGGTACGCCAAATAAAAACATAATTCAAATACAAAATACGTTTTTTTTCTCGCCTGAGTAGCCTCATTTCACTGCCAAAAATAAAGCATCTAGTGTTCAGCTAAATAACAACACAATGTCAAATACAGGTAACCTAGTCAAATAATTAACATCCAATCACATTAACCGTTACTCATCCAATCACATTAACCATTACTCTCTCGCAGGAATTCCACTAACGGTCTGTATGCAGCCAAACGTAGCTGCTGCTCGTGTTGGTGTCTGTACTGATGGTGCAAAAGCAATGACAGGGAGACATAGTGGAGTGGTAACGCGTGTGCAAGCAGTTGTTCCAGACACCACTTGGGTAACACTGCAGCATTCACCTAGAGGCTCTTGCTGCCAATGGAATGCCTGACAGCTTGAAAGACGTTTTGGACTCAACAGTAAAAAAGTCTACTCTAGATTCAATGTGCGGGACAAAATTTAAGCCATGACTAAGACGTTAGAGCTCTTCTCTCTCTGCATTAACAAGGACAACACACATGTCTTTCCGTCATTGTGTGATTTTTTGTGTGTGCAAATGAACTCAAGCTTACGGACAATGTCAAATGTGACATAGTGAAGCACCTGAGTGAGTTGGGTGCGCAATTACATAGGTTCTTTCCCAAAACGGATGACACAATCAACTGGATTCATTATCCCTTTCATGCCCTGCCTCCAGTCCACTTACCGATATCTGAAAAAGAGAGCTCCGTCGAAATTGCAACAAGCGGTTCTGTCAAAATGGAATTGAATCAGAAGCCACTGCCAGATTTCTGGATTGGGCTGCGCTCAGAGTATCTTGCCTTGGCAAATCTCTGCTGTTAAGACACTGATGCCCTTTGCAACCACGTACCTATGTGAAAGTAGATTCTCAGCCCTCACTAGCATGTAAACTAAATACAGGCACAGACTGTGTGTGGAAAATGATTTAAGACTGAGACTCTCCAATACAACCCAACATTGCAGAGTTCTGTGCATCCTTTCAAGCGCATCATTCTCATTAACCTGTGGTGAGTTATTCACATCCTTCTCATTAACCTGTGGTGAGTTATTCACATCCTTCTCATTAACCTGTGGTGAGTTATTCACATCCTTCTCATTAACCTGTGGTGAGTTATTCACATCCTTCTCATTAACCTGTGGTGAGTTATTCACATCCTTCTCATTAACCTGTGGTGAGTTATTCACATCCTTCTCATTAACCTGTGGTGAGTTATTCACATCCTTCTCATTAACCTGTGGTGAGTTATTCACATCCTTCTCATTAACCTGTGGTGAGTTATTCACATCCTTCTCATTAACCTGTGGTGAGTTATTCACATCCTTCTCATTAACCTGTGGTGAGTTATTCACACCCTTCTCATTAACCTGTGGTGAGTTATTCACATCCTTCTCATTAACCTGTGGTGAGTTATTCACATCCTTCTCATTAACCTGTGGTGAGTTATTCACATCCTTCTCATTAACCTGTGGTGAGTTATTCACATCCTTCTCATTAACCTGTGGTGAGTTATTCACATCCTTCTCATTAACCTGTGGTGAGTTATTCACATCCTTCTCATTAACCTGTGGTGAGTTATTCACACCCTTCTCATTAACCTGTGGTGAGTTATTCACACCCTTCTCATTAACCTGTGGTGAGTTATTCACACCCTTCTCATTAACCTGTGGTGAGTTATTCACACCCTTCTCATTAACCTGTGGGGAGTTATTCACATCCTTCTCATTAACCTGTGGTGAGTTATTCACATCCTTCTCATTAACCTGTGGTGAGTTATTCACATCCTTCTCATTAACCTGTGGTGAGTTATTCACATCCTTCTCATTAACCTGTGGTGAGTTATTCACATCCTTCTCATTAACCTGTGGTGAGTTATTCACACCCTTCTCATTAACCTGTGGTGAGTTATTCACATCCTTCTCATTAACCTGTGGTGAGTTATTCACATCCTTCTCATTAACCTGTGGTGAGTTATTCACATCCTTCTCATTAACCTGTGGTGAGTTATTCACATCCTTCTCATTAACCTGTGGTGAGTTATTCACATCCTTCTCATTAACCTGTGGTGAGTTATTCACATCCTTCTCATTAACCTGTGGTGAGTTATTCACACCCTTCTCATTAACCTGTGGTGAGTTATTCACATCCTTCTCATTAACCTGTGGTGAGTTATTCACATCCTTCTCATTAACCTGTGGTGAGTTATTCACATCCTTCTCATTAACCTGTGGTGAGTTATTCACATCCTTCTCATTAACCTGTGGTGAGTTATTCACATCCTTCTCATTAACCTGTGGTGAGTTATTCACATCCTTCTCATTAACCTGTGGTGAGTTATTCACATCCTTCTCATTAACCTGTGGTGAGTTATTCACATCCTTCTCATTAACCTGTGGTGAGTTATTCACACCCTTCTCATTAACCTGTGGTGAGTTATTCACATCCTTCTCATTAACCTGTGGTGAGTTATTCACATCCTTCTCATTAACCTGTGGTGAGTTATTCACATCCTTCTCATTAACCTGTGGTGAGTTATTCACATCCTTCTCATTAACCTGTGGTGAGTTATTCATAATTTTCAATGAAAAAATATGTTTTTATATGTAAGATGGTTAAAGAGCAAAATGATTGATTACTGTTATATTATTATTTGTGCCCTGGTCCTATAAGAGCTCTTTGTCACTTCCCACGAGCCGAGTTGAGACAACAACTCTCATTCTTATGTTTAATAATTGTATCGTATAGTGTGTGTGTGGCAGGTTTACAATGATGGCAAAAAACAACATTTGAGAGCGCGCTGACCCTGGTGCTAGAGGGGGTACAGCTGGAGGTTGAATGTTTGAAGGGGTATGGGACTATAAAAAGTTTGGGAACCACTGCTCTATTTCACTTGCTTTGGCAATCTAAATATATGTTTCCCATGCCAATTAAGCCCTTAAATTAGAATTTAAATTAGGGGGGGGGAGAGAGAAAGACAGAGAGAGAGATAGAGAGAATACTGCTCCAGACCCTGAGGCGATAGTTAGTCTGTGTGAATGTGAACAGCAAGGTCTCTGTTAAATCAATAGAAAGATTAAACACACACTGCACTCAGATCAGATCATACAGCGAGAGAGAAGTCCGAACCCCACTGGAGGTGGAGAGAGAGAGAGAGGCCTCAATACAAAGTTCCTGAGCGACTGTAAAGTTGAGTTCAATTCAAGTTTTGTAAACAGTGTCTTCCACAATGACTGTTTCTTCTCTTAACGGTACCTGTACTCTCATTCAGCAAATAAACTGTTATTGCCTCTAAACTGAACTACTTCACTGATTAATTTAACATTATAGACTGTGTTAAAGGTAGAGCCATTAATGACTTCATCTATTTTAACGGCAGTGTGGCGGCGGTGTTCTGTCTGGTTTGCCGTCTCTGGTGTTCTGTCTCGGACCCGCCGGGACCGGGAGGTATTTCCAGCGAGCATTACGCCAGCTAATTAGAACTGTCCCTTTAATTAATGAGACTTATCTCACAGCCCAGGAGGGGTGGGGGAACAGAGGGAGAGAGAGAGAAAAAGAGGGAGAGTGTCACGTTTGTCATAAGGAGTAGACCAAGATGCAGCGTGGTATGTTTCCATCCTTTATTTTGGAAATGAAAACTTCCAAGAACAAAACAACAAAAGAAACGTGCTCACAGGCAACAATACATAGACAAGATCCCACAAAGCACAATGGGAAAATGGCTACCTAAATATGAAATAAATAAATACGTTATCAGAGACAACGATAAACAGCTGCCTCTGATTGGGAACCATATCAGGCCAATATAGATATACAATTCCCCTAGATAACCCACCCTAAATCACACCCCGACCCAACCAACATAGAGAATAAACAGCTCTCTATGGTCAGGGCGTGACAGAGAGAGAGGAGGGCACACGAGACAGAGAAGGTGAGAAAAAAGGAGGGATAACTAAATCCAGAGAAAAAGAGAGAGAAAGAAAGTAAGAAAAACTGAAAACTTATCAATACTGTTTATTTTTAACCTCTCACTATCTCTTTCTCTCTCCATCTCCCCCCCACCCTCCAGGCTGTGACCCTATCCCAGTGGAGTACCTGCGTTGGGGGGACCCAGAGCCCATTGCTGCTGTGGCATTTGCTTGTTTGGGACTCTGTGCCACATTCTTCGTCACCTCCGTCTTCATCAGGTAACAACTTTTAACATAATAAATGTGAAAGTCAATGTCATATTCAAACGTTTGTTTGGGAGAATAAACGAGTAAAACCCAGGGGGAAACACGTTAAAGGGATTCCACTTGTTTTCCAACAGGGTTTGGCACTGGGATTGTTTTCAACATGTCATTTTAACTGGAAGTTAGTATATGTTACAAGGTTATACAACAAACTGTGTGGGTGTAGGTTCCGGGACACTCCGGTGGTGAAGTCGTCCAGCAGAGAGCTTTGTTACATCATCCTGGCTGGGATCTGTCTGGGTTATCTGTGTACCTTCAGTCTCATCGCCAAGCCCCACGCTGCACACTGCTACCTACAGAGACTGGGCATAGGCCTGTCCCCTGCCATGAGCTACTCTGCCCTGGTCACCAAGGTACATCATCAAGCCCCTCTTTATCTTAATTCTTTCACCTACCGTGTCCTTGTACATCTAGACATACGGATCTCACAAACAGACTGTGTTTGAGGTCATTATTACAGATTTCCACTTCTCTCCCAGTATGAAGTCTATTCATTCATTCTCTCTGATGTGTTTGTTGTTGCAGACTAACAGTATAGCTCGTATCCTGGCTGTGTTGTTGTTGCAGACTAACAGTATAGCTCGTATCCTGGCTGTGTTGTTGTTGTTGCAGACTAACAGTATAGCCCGTATCCTGGCTGTGTTGTTGTTGCAGACTAACAGTATAGCCCATATCCTGGCTGTGTTGTTGTTGCAGACTAACCGTATAGCTCGTATCCTGGCTGTGTTGTTGTTGCAGACTAACAGTATAGCCCGTATCCTGGCTGTGTTGTTGTTGCAGACTAACCGTATAGCTCGTATCCTGGCTGTGTTGTTGTTGCAGACTAACAGTATAGCCCGTATCCTGGCTGTGTTGTTGTTGCAGACTAATCCTATAGCCCGTATCCTGGCTGTGTTGTTGTTGCAGACTAACAGTATAGCCCGTATCCTGGCTGTGTTGTTGTTGCAGACTAATTGTATAGCCCGTATCCTGGCTGTGTTGTTGTTGCAGACTAACAGTATAGCCCGTATCCTGGCTGTGTTGCTGTTGCAGACTAATCGTATAGCCCGTATCCTGGCTGTGTTGTTGTTGCAGACTAACAGTATAGCCCGTATCCTGGCTGTGTTGTTGTTGTAGACTAACAGTATTGCCCTTATCCTGGCTGTGTTGTTGTTGTTGCAGACTAACAGTATAGCTCGTATCCTGGCTGTGTTGTTATTGCAGACTAACAGTATAGCCCGTATCCTGGCTGTGTTGTTGTTGTTGCAGACTAACCGTATAGCTCGTATCCTGGCTGTGTTGTTGTTGTTGCAGACTAACCGTATAGCCCGTATCCTGGCTGTGTTGTTGTTGCAGACTAACAGTATAGCCCGTATCCTGGTTGTGTTGTTGTTGTTGCAGACTAACAGTATAGCCCGTATCCTGGTTGTGTTGTTGTTGCAGACTAACCGTATAGCCCGTATCCTGGCTGTGTTGTTGTTGCAGACTAACAGTATAGCCCGTATCCTGGTTGTGTTGTTGTTGCAGACTAACCGTATAGCCCATATCCTGGCTGTGTTTGTTGTTGCAGACTAACAGTATAGCTCGTATCCTGGCTGTGTTGTTGTTGCAGACTAATCGTATAGCTCGTATCCTGGCTGTGTTGTTGTTGCAGACTAACAGTATAGCTCATATCCTGGCTGTGTTGTTGTTGCAGACTAACAGTATAGCTCATATCCTGGCTGTTTTGTTGTTGCAGACTAACAGTATAGCCCGTATCCTGGCTGTGTTGTTGTTGCAGACTAACAGTATAGCCCGTATCCTGGCTGTGTTGTTGTTGCAGACTAACAGTGTAGCTCGTATCCTGGCTGTGTTGTTGTTGCAGACTAACAGTATAGCTCGTATCCTGGCTGTGTTGTTGTTGCAGACTAACCGTATAGCCCGTATCCTGGCTGTGTTGTTGTTGTTGCAGACTAACAGTATAGCTCGTATCCTGGCTGTGTTGTTGTTGCAGACTAACAGTATAGCTCGTATCCTGGCTGTGTTGTTGTTGTTGCAGACTAATCGTATAGCCCGTATCCTGGCTGTGTTGTTGTTGTTGCAGACTAACAGTATAGCTCGTATCCTGGCTGTGTTGTTGTTGCAGACTAATCGTATAGCCCGTATCCTGGCTGTGTTGTTGTTGTTGCAGACTAACAGTATAGCTCGTATCCTGGCTGTGTTGTTGTTGCAGACTAATCGTATAGCTCGTATCCTGGCTGTGTTGTTGTTGCAGACTAACAGTATAGCTCGTATCCTGGCTGTGTTGTTGTTGCAGACTAATCGTATAGCCCGTATCCTGGCTGTGTTGTTGTTGTTGCAGACTAACAGTATAGCCCGTATCCTGGCTGTGTTGTTGTTGTTGCAGACTAACCGTATAGCCCGTATCCTGGTTGTGTTGTTGCTGCAGACTAACAGTATAGCTCGTATCCTGGCTGTGTTGTTGTTGCAGACTAACAGTATAGCTCGTATCCTGGCTGTGTTGTTGTTGCAGACTAACAGTATAGCCCGTATCCTGGCTGTGTTGTTGTTGTTGCAGACTAACAGTATAGCTCGTATCCTGGCTGTGTTGTTGTTGCAGACTAATCGTATAGCCCGTATCCTGGCTGTGTTGTTGTTGTTGCAGACTAACAGTATAGCTCGTATCCTGGCTGTGTTGTTGTTGCAGACTAATCGTATAGCTCGTATCCTGGCTGTGTTGTTGTTGCAGACTAACAGTATAGCTCGTATCCTGGCTGTGTTGTTGTTGTTGCAGACTAACCGTATAGCCCGTATCCTGGTTGTGTTGTTGCTGCAGACTAACAGTATAGCTCGTATCCTGGCTGTGTTGTTGTTGCAGACTAACAGTGTAGCTCGTATCCTGGCTGTGTTGTTGTTGTTGCAGACTAACCGTATAGCCCGTATCCTGGCTGTGTTGTTGTTGTTGCAGACTAACCGTATAGCCCGTATCCTGGCTGTGTTGTTGTTGCAGACTAACAGTATAGCTCCTATCCTGGCTGTGTTGTTGTTGTTGCAGACTAACCGTATAGCTCCTATCCTGGCTGTGTTGTTGTTGTTGCAGACTAACCGTATAGCCCGTATCCTGGCTGTGTTGTTGTTGCAGACTAACAGTATAGCTCCTATCCTGGCTGTGTTGTTGTTGTTGCAGACTAACCGTATAGCTCCTATCCTGGCTGTGTTGTTGTTGTTGCAGACTAACCGTATAGCCCGTATCCTGGCTGTGTTGTTGTTGTTGCAGACTAACCGTATAGCCCGTATCCTGGTTGTGTTGTTGCTGCAGACTAACAGTATAGCTCGTATCCTGGCTGTGTTGTTGTTGCAGACTAACAGTGTAGCTCGTATCCTGGCTGTGTTGTTGTTGTTGCAGACTAACCGTATAGCCCGTATCCTGGCTGTGTTGTTGTTGTTGCAGACTAACCGTATAGCCCGTATCCTGGCTGTGTTGTTGTTGCAGACTAACAGTATAGCTCCTATCCTGGCTGTGTTGTTGTTGTTGCAGACTAACCGTATAGCTCCTATCCTGGCTGTGTTGTTGTTGTTGCAGACTAACCGTATAGCCCGTATCCTGGCTGTGTTGTTGTTGTTGCAGACTAACCGTATAGCTCGTATCCTGGCTGTGTTGTTGTTGTTGCAGACTAACCGTATCGCTCGTATCCTGGCTGTGTTGTTGTTGTTGCAGACTAACCGTATAGCTCGTATCCTGGCTGGCAGCAAGAAGAAGATCTGTACTAGGAAGCCCAGGTTCATGTCTGCATGTGCCCAGCTCATCATCGCCTCTCTACTCATCCTGCTGCAGCTGGGCATCATAGTGGCTCTCTTCCTCATGGAGCCCCCACAGGTAGGCTGTGCCCACTGGGTGTGTGTGTGTGTGTGTCAGCGGGGGTTGGCAGGGAATTGTCAGCCTAAGGGTCTGAGACTGCCTCTTAAATAATTAAGTGAATGATACATTTACTTGCTGAACTGGCTGAAGTGAAAACCCTGGTGCCAACATGGTCTCCACCTCAGTTGTGGAGGCACTTTCTTTCATTTTCTTGACTTTTTAAAATTATTAATATCTTTTTTATGGCCTTTTTCACCCCAAATTTTGTGATATCCATTTGGTAGTTATAGTCTTGTCTCATTGCTGCAACTCCCGTACAGACTCAGGAAAGGCGAAGGTCGAGAGCCATGCGTCCTCCGAAACACGACCCTGCTAAGCCTCACTGCTTCTTGACACACTGATCTCTTTAACCCGGAAGCCAGCTGCACCAATGTGTCGGAGGAAACACTGTATAGCTGGCGACCGAAGTCCGCATGTATGCGCCCGGGCCCGTAACAAGGAGTGGCTAGAGCGTGATGGGACAAGGACATCCCGGCTGGCCAAACCCGGACAACACTGGGACAATTGTGAGCCTCCTCATGGGTCTCCCGGTTGTAGTAGGCTGCGACACAGCTTGGGATCAAACCCGAGTCTGTAGTGATGCAGTGCTGTGCCTTAGACCGCTGCGCCACTCGGGAGGCCCCCAAACCCACTTTCTGACTGCATACATACTGTACAGCATCTACACTGAGTGTACAAAACATTAAGAACACCTTCCTAATATTGAGTTCCAGGGCATGGATTCTACAAGGTGTTGAAAGCGTTCCACAGGGATGCTGGCCCATGTTGACTCTAATGCTTCCCACAGTTGTGTCATGTAGATGTCCTTTGGGTGGTGGTCCATTCTTGATACACTCGGGAAACGGTTGAGTGTGAAAAACCCAGCAGCGTTGCAGTTCTTGACACAAACCAGTGTGCCTGGCACCTACTACTATACCCCGGTCAAAGGCACTTCAATATTTTGTCTTGCCCATTCACCCTCTGAATGGCACACATCCACAATCCATGTCTCAATTTTCTCAAGACTTAAAAATTATTCTTTAACCTGTCTCCTCCCCTTCATCTACACTGATTGAAGTGGATTTAACAAGTGACATCAATAAGGGATCATAGCTTTCACCTGGATTCACCTGATCACACTATGTCATGGAAAGAGTTCAAATAAAAATACATCTAATTGTATTGGTCACATACACGCGGTTAGCAGATGTTAATGGTCACATACACGCGGTTAGCAGATGTTAATGGTCACATACACGCGGTTAGCAGATGTTAATGGTCACATACACGCGGTTAGCAGATGTTAATGGTCACATACACGCGGTTAGCAGATGTTAATGGTCACATACATGCGGTTAGCAGATGTTAATGGTCACATACACGCGGTTAGCAGATGTTAATGGTCACATACACGCGGTTAGCAGATGTTAATGGTCACATACACGCGGTTAGCAGATGTTAATGGTCACATACACGCGGTTAGCAGATGTTAATGGTCACATACACGCGGTTAGCAGATGTTAATGGTCACATACACGCGGTTAGCAGATGTTAATGGTCACATACACGCGGTTAGCAGATGTTAATGGTCACATACACGCGGTTAGCAGATGTTAATGCGAGTGTAGCGAAACACTTGTCCTTCTAGCTCTGACAGCGCAGCAATATATAACATGTAATCTAACAATTCCACAACAATTCCATAATACACACAAATCTAAAGGGATGGAATAAGAATATGTACATATAAATATATGGATGAGCGATGGTCGAGCGGCATAGGCAAGATGCAATAGATGTTCCTAATGTTTTGTCCACTCAGTGTTTGTACATGCTGATACAGATGGCTCTACTACCTGCAGGTGATCCACGACTATCCCAGCATCCGGCAGGTCAATCGCATCTGTTACACCACCAACCTGGGCGTGGTGGCGCCGCTGGGCTACAACGGCCTGCTGATCCTGAGCTGCACCTTCTACGCCTTCAAGACGCGCAACGTCCCAGCCAACTTCAACGAGGCCAAGTACATCGCCTTCACCATGTACACCACCTGTATCATCTGGCTGGCCTTCGTGCCCATCTACTTCGGTTCCAACTACAAGATCATCACCATGTGCTTCAGCGTCAGCCTCAGTGCCACTGTGGCGCTCTGCTGCCTGTTCGTGCCCAAGGTAAGACACACAGGACACTGGAGATAGAAAACAACTTTAGCTTTAATCAAAACGGAATCAGGTGCTCGACTGAGGGACTTGAAAAGGAATGTTTTTTTGGAATATTGTGTTTGGTTAGAAGGGGCTTGTGAAGGGTTATAACAAGTGTTATGTAGTGCTTATGAAGGGTTATGAAGCTCTTCTGTCTGTCTCGCTCTCTCCAGGTGTATATCATCCTGGCCAAGCCAGAGCGTAACGTACGCAGTGCTTTCACTACAAGCACGGTAGTACGCATGCACGTGGGTGATGGGAAGTCCTCATCAGCCGCCAGCCGCTCCTCCAGCCTGGTCAACCTCTGGAGGCGACGCTGCTCTGCTGGAGAGACACTCAGGTGTGTGTGTGTGTGTGTGTGTGTGTGTGTGTGTGTGTGTGTGTGTGTGTGTGTGTGTGTGTGTGTGTGTATGCGTGTGTGTAGGGCAGGGAATACAGAGAGATGCTGTAGAGCCCGTCTGGGGTCACACAGGAGATAGTGTTTAGCTGAGATCGGTGCTGGGTCACTGTCCCTAAGTGAATCTCATTTGAGGGCCGTTTCAGTAACAACCTTTTTAGTGCAGAGCCATTTCAATAAGGGCCATCTGAGTCAAAAGTTCCTCAGCAGCTGTGTGTCTGTCTCTCTGTCTGACCTGAGTCCGACCCGCACACCTGATTATGTAGATGGTACTTTCCAGGAAAATGAGAGAGGGGGGAGAGAGAGAGAAAGGGGGGAGAGAGATAGAGAAAGGGGGGAGAGAGAGAAAGGGAGATAAAACAAAGTTGAAGAGGACAAGCTAAAGGCCAAGCTCGCCATCTCTAATGGAACAACCACGTGACCAAGCAACCATATGAAATGACAATGTGCTGCTCCACAGGACAAAAGGGAAAAGGACATTCTCTTTAGTCAGCTGGTTACTGTCTCGCTTGGCAAGCAAGATTACAATCAGACCACTATAAGATGTGTAAAAATTACCCCCCCCCCTTCTTTCTCCGCTTGTTTTATGTGTGTGTGTTGGTGTCTGTGTGCTGAGGTTATATGAGTCTCTCTAGAGTCCTCCCACCCCTAGCCACAGCAGCATGATTTAATCAGATGCTCCATTATAGATTAATCACACTAATTAACCTGACAATTGAGAGAGAGAGAGAGAGAGAGAGAGAGAGAGAGAACACAAACAGGGGAGGTGGAGGGGAGGAATAGAGAAAATCATTTCTACACTGTTATGCACCAGCTGTGACACACTTGTTTAATTTCCTGTTTTCACTTCCTGTTTCCTGTCTCTGCAGTTCCAATGGGAAGTCAGTATCCTGGGCACAGACAGAGCGGGGTTCCCGTGGAAACCACCTGTGGCAGCGCCTGTCGTTCCACATCAAGAGGAAGGAGAACAACCAGACAGCTGTCATTAAGCCCTTCTCCAAGACCCCCGAGGGGCGCTACAGTGGGGGCGCTGACCTTCACCCCCACATGCCGTCCCTCCCCCACTCCCACTCCCACCCTGACGCAGACAAGACCCTGTACGAGCTCACAGAGGCAGAGGAGAGATACGCCGAGGAGAGATACCCAATTACCTACCGGCCCCAGACCCCTTCACCAATCAGTACTGTCAGCCAGCACCTGCATGGGGCGGGACTAAGGGAGGAGCCGCTTGTGATGGGTGTACCGACCTCCCTGACCGGGGGTTCTGTCGGCGGGGGCGATGTGTTTGACAGTTCTCTGATGGATCAGATCAGCTGCGTGGTTAACCGTTTCACTGCCAACATCAGCGAACTCAACAGCATGATGCTCTCCCCGTCTCCCACACACTCACACACATACTCTCACACGCACACCCTGACGCCCTCCCACCCTGCAGACCCCTTCCTCCTCCCCCGGGAGATCCCCCTCCCCCTCACCATGACCACATACGCTGACGTCCAGCCCCTTCCCCCTGTTGAGTCCTACGTAGGTGGACACGCCGGCCTCACTCACCCCCTGCCTCACCCTCGCCTCCTAACTCACCCTCAGGCCTCCCACTCTCCGGTGCGACACCTCACTGTGGGAGTGGAGTCCCCTCTAAGGAGGGCAGAGCTGGAGGAGGAGCTAATGAATTTGACCCCGCCCTCACCCTTCCGTGATTCGCTGGGGTCAGGAAGTGGCTCCCCGGTCTCAGAGTCCACCCTGTGTCTGCCCCCGCCCTCGTCCCCTCCGCCCAAGTACGAAATGCTGACCCTGAGAAACTACAGCCAGAGCTCTTCCTCACTGTGAGAGAGAGATGAGAGGCGAAGAGGAGAAGAGGAGGAAGGACAGAGAAGGAGAGGGACCCTGGAAAAAACAGTCTCTTGGGGGAGATAACGGTGATGGCTACCTTGTGATAGTGGGAGGAGAGGAAGAGAGGAAGAGAGGAGGAGAGTACGAGACGAGGAGAGGCTGAGAGGAGGGGAGGAAGAGAGGAGGAGAGGACGAGACGAGGAGGAGAGGAGGAGAGGATGAGAGGAAGAGGGGACGAGAGGACGAGAGGAGGAGAGGACCAGGAGATTGACCAGTCCCTTAGAGAGATGAAAGCCTTGTACTGGCTATGAGGGACAGGAACAGGACACATCATCGTGTGATGTCATTGGACGGTGACCTGCAGTGTTTGTGTTTACATGTGTTCAGTGAGCAGCGAGGTATAACGTGATGATTGTAGATTTTTTTGTTGATATTCCGGGGTGAGAACAAGGACTACAAAAATACTTCTAGTGTTTTGGTGTTCAAACGTATGGCCAGAAGTCTCTCCATAGAGGTGTGTTTGGTCATTGTTTTGGTAGTGGCCTTAAACTAAAATGGCTGTCAACTAATTAGAGATGTTTATTGTGGGCAGCATGGAGGTAGGGACACATGTGGACCTACTGAGTGTTAAAGACACTAACCTCACAGGACTAACCAGCTGCTGCCATGGACACACATGGAGTAACCATAAGGGCTGGGCAGAGCAGCTATGGCCACTGGCACACCAACACACACACGCACGCACAACTGCACACCCACACACACACACACACACACACATAAACACACTCACACGCATACACACATAAACACTTGCATATTGGCTGTTGTAGGGGAAAGTGTAAATACAAAAATATCTTGGATGGTATCTAATAGCAGATGATTCTGTTTATACATACCATGTATAGTATGAAAACCTCCAGTGGGGTTCGGACTTCTCTCTCGCTGTATGATCTGATCTGAGTGCAGTGTGTGTTTAATCTTTCTATTGATTTAACAGAGACCTTGCTGTTCACATTCACACAGACTAACTATCACCTCAGGGTCTGGAGCAGTATTCTCTCTCTCTCTCTATCTATCTATCTCTCTCACTCTGTCTCCCTGTCTCTCTCTCTCTCTCTGTCTCTCTCTCTCTCTCTCTCTCTCTCTCTCTCTGTCTCCCTCTCTCTCTCTGTCTCTCTCTCTCTGTCTCTCTCTCTCTGTCTCTCTCTCTCTCCCTGTCTCCCTCTCTCTCTCTCTCTGTCTCTCTCTCTCTCTCTCTCTCTCTCTGTCTCTCTCTCTGTCTCTCTCTCTGTCTCTCTCTCTGTGTCTCTCTCTGTCTCTCTCTGTCTCTCTCTCTGTCTCTCTCTCTGTCTCTCTCTCTCTCTCTCTCTCTCTGTCTCTGTCTCTCTCTCTCTGTCTCTCTCTCTCTCTCTCTCTCTCTCTGTCTCCCTGTCTCTCTCTGTCTCCCTCTCTCTCTGTCTCCCTCTCTCTCTCTCTCTCTCTGTCTCTGTCTCTCTCTGTCTCTCTCTCTCTCTCTGTCTCTGTCTCTCTCTGTCTCTCTCTCTCTCTCTCTCTCTCTCTCTCTCCCTGTCTCTCTCTGTCTCCCTCTCTCTCTCTCTCTCTCTCTCTCTCTTCTCTCTCTCTCTCTCTGTCTCCCTGTCTCTCTCTGTCTCTCTCTCTCTCTGTCTCTCTCTGTCTCTCTCTGTCTCTCTCTCTCTCTCTCTCTCTCTCTCTCTCTCTCTGTCTCTCTCTCTCTCTGTCTCCCTCTCTCAGTCTCTCTCTCTGTCTCTCTCTCTGTCTCTCTCTGTCTCTCTCTCTCTCTTCTCTCTCTCTCTCTCTCTCTCTCTGTCTCTCTCTCTCTCTGTCTCCCTCTCTCAGTCTCTCCTCTCTGTCTCTCTCTCTGTCTCTCTCTGTCTCTCTCTCTGTCTCTCTGTCTCTCTCTCTGTCTCTCTCTCTCTCTCTCTCTCTCTCTCTGTCTCTGTCCTCTGTCTCTCTCTCTCTCTGTCTCCCTGTCTCTCTCTGTCTCCCTCTCTCTCTGTCTCCCTCTCTCTCTCTGTCTCTCTCTCTCTCTCTCTGTCTCTCTCTCTGTCTCTCTCTCTCTCTCTCTCTGTCTCCCTCTCTCTCTCTCTCTCTGTCTCTCTCTCTCTCTCTCTCTGTCTCCCTGTCTCCCTCTCTCTCTCTCTCTCTCTCTGTCTCCCTGTCTCTCTCTGTCTCTCTGTCTCTCTCTCTCTCTCTCTCTCTGTCTCTCTGTCTCTCTGTCTCTCTGTCTCTCTCTGTCTCTCTCTCTCTCTCTCTGTCTCTCTCTCTGTCTCTCTGTCTCTCTGTCTCTCTGTCTCTCTGTCTCTCTGTCTCTCTGTCTCTGTCTCTCTGTCTCTCTGTCTCTCTGTCTCTGTCTCTCTGTCTCTCTCTCTGTCTCCCCTCTCTCTCTCTCTCTGTCTCTCTGTTATTTTCTGCTTTTTGAGGTCTTTTGTACTATTGTTTACTTCAGAAGATTGAATGTAAAATATTTTCTAAATGATTACTGAAGCGTTGGGACCAAACTTTCCACACCTGATTTAGCCCTGATTTAGCCCTAGAGCTAGGAGGGCCAGAAGGAGAATATTTACCAGATCCCCAGGAATTTAACAGAGACGGATCCACTGCTGGCATAAGAATGTGTGTGACTTTGTAGCAGGTTGGTATTTATGGTCATTAGTCTTGTTCTGGAGGCAGCTCTGCAGAGTGGTCACTAGCTGGCACAGCCACAGGCAGGTTGGTATTTATTGTCATTAGTCTTGTTCTGGAGGCAGTTCTGCAGAGTGGTCACTAGCTGGCACAACCACAAGCAGGTTGGTATTTATTGTGATTAGTCTTGTTCTGGAGGCAGCTCTGCAGAGTGGTCACTAGCTGGCACAGCCACAAGCAGGTTGACCTTTTTTGTCATTAGTCTTGTTCTGGAGGCAGCTCTGCAGAGTGGTCACTAGCTGGCACAGCCACAGGCAGGTTGAACTTTATTGTAATGTGTCTTGTTCTGGAGGCAGACCTGAGGGATTTCCCCTTAGGTATGCTAGCTGCAAAGTCGGGTTTCAAATCCAGAACAAGATTCATGACCAAAACCACTAACCTGTCAGCCACAAAGTCATGAAATCTGATTTCAAACCTAACCATAACCTTAACCCTAACCCTAACCTTTACCACACTGCTAACCCTAATACAGAACCCTAACATTAAATTATGACCAAAACATTTTAAAAAATAATTAATTTGTACAATATTGCCAATTTTGACAGGGCCTTCTTGCAGAAATTGCTCAGTTCTGCCTCCAAGGCATGATACATGACAATAAATGTCAGTCTGTGACTTACCCAGAGACCAGTAGAGAGAACAGGTTCTCTCAGACATAGTGGCTCTGTACATAACAAGGGCATGCAATGACAGATCCTAAATTACACATGTACATATCAAAAAGGTAGAAAAGGAAAACAGTGATTTTCAAAAGGAAATGTTTTTTAAATTATGATTATGTTATAACATATACAGTACTAATATGAGGGAGAAAAAAAGTGTTACATTGAATGTGAGAGTGTATGTTACTATTCAAATGTCTAGTAATTATATTATACAAAAGTAATAATTATGCGTTATAAATACAAAATATATCAAAAATATGATTGTGCCAAAGGGTGAGGTCTTGGGGTAGAGGGGAGCTTGTTGGGAAATAAGTGGCTTCGGAAAGGTCAACTGTTTTTATTGTTTTGGATATTTTCTATATAAATATATTCCAGATTTCCAAATGTAAAGCAATACTACCCATACACATCTATACTGGGTGCAAGTCACACTGTTGTCCGGAGTACCCCAGTCTCCTATCACAGCTATACACACCCCTCATCCCTAAATACATCTCTAAGAAACCATTCATCCCAGAACAGTGCCATTGACCTAGGACCTTTAACAATGTTGAGATAGAGATCGCTTTCCTGTGGCTATGGAGGGTAATTCATCTGTGTTTATGATGAGATGGCACAGTAGTGTGAAGCATCTTGTTCTGTGTGTGTGTAGCAGCAGGTGGACACAGCACTTTAAATCCATGTTGCCCCCCTGGGCTGCTCTGAGGTACTCTACACTGCTGCCTTGGCAGAAACACAGGATCCACAGGTAACTCCTCATATTCCATTCTATTGTTTATAAGGCTGATTCCTCTAAACAACACTACGATCAATCCTAGAAATGATAAACTGATCTGAGGAAAACTGATCTGAGGAAAACTGATCTGAGGAAAACTGATCTGAGGAAAACTGATCTGAGCTCGTATTTGTGAAAGTTAAAAGGCACACACATCAGCTAGGGCTGAAGGTTTCCATAGTGACAGACAGAACACAGCTCTTCCTACAGGGCTGAAGGTTTCCATAGTGACAGACAGAACACAGCTCTTCCTACAGGGCTGAAGGTTTCCATAGTGACAGACAGAACACAGTTGTTCCTACAGGGCTGAAGGTTTCCATAGTGACAGACAGAACACAGTTCTTCCTACAGGGCTGAAGGTTTCCATAGTGACAGACAGAACACAGTTCTTCCTACAGGGCTGAAGGTTTCCATAGTGACAGACAGAACACAGCTCTTCCTACAGGGCTGAAGGTTTCCATAGTGACAGACAGAACACAGCTCTTCCTACAGGGCTGAAGGTTTCCATAGTGACAGACAGAACACAACTCTTCCTACAGGGTTGAAGGTTTCCATAGTGACAGACAGAACACAGTTCTTCCTACAGGGCTGAAGGTTTCCATAGTGACAGACAGAACACAGCACTTCCTACAGGGCTGAAGGTTTCCATAGTGACAGACAGAACACAGTTCTTCGTACAGGGCTGAAGGTTTCCATAGTGACAGACAGAACACAGTTCTTCCTACAGGGCTGAAAGTTTCCATAGTGACAGACAGAACACAGTTCTTCCTACAGGGCTGAAGGTTTCCATAGTGACAGACAGAACACAGCTCTTCCTACAGAGCTGAAGGTTTCCATAGTGACAGACAGAACACAGCTCTTCCTACAGGGCTGAAAGTTTCCATAGTGACAGACAGAACACAACACTTCCTACAGGGCTGAAGGTTTCCATAGTGACAGACAGAACACAGCTCTTCCTACAGGGCTGAAGGTTTCCATAGTGACAGACAGAACACAGCTCTTCCTACAGGGATGAAGGTTTCCATAGTGAAAGACAGAACACAGCTCTTCCTACAGGGCTGAAGGTTTCCATAGTGACAGACAGAACACAGCTCTTCCTACAGGGCTGAAGGTTTCCATAGTGACATACAGAACACAGCTCTTCCTACAGAGCTGAAGGTTTCCATAGTGACAGACAGAACACAGCTCTTCCCACAGGGCTGAAAGTTTCCATAGTGACAGACAGAACACAGTTCTTCCTACAGGGCTGAAGGTTTCCATAGTGACAGACAGAACACAGCTCTTCCTACAGGGCTGAAGGTTTCCATAGTGACAGACAGAACACAGCTCTTCCTACAGGGCTGAAGGTTTCCATAGTGACAGACAGAACACAGTTCTTCCTACAGGGCTGAAGGTTTCCATAGTGACAGACAGAACACAGCTCTTCCTACAGGGCTGAAGGTTTCCATTGTGACAGACAGAACACAGCTCTTCCTACAGGGCTGAAGGTTTCCATAGTGACAGACAGAACACAGCTCTTCCTACAGGGCTGAAGGTTTCCATAGTGACAGACAGAACACAGTTCTTCCTACAGGGCTGAAGGTTTCCATAGTGACAGACAGAACACAGTTCTTCCTACAGGGCTGAAGGTTTCCATAGTGACAGACAGAACACAGCTCTTCCTACAGGGCTGAAGGTTTCCATAGTGACAGACAGAACACAGTTCTTCCTACAGGGCTGAAGGTTTCCATAGTGACAGACAGAACACAGTTCTTCCTACAGGGCTGAAGGTTTCCATAGTGACAGACAGAACACAGCTCTTCCTACAGGGCTGAAGGTTTCCATAGTGACAGACAGAACACAGCTCTTCCTACAGGGATGAAGGTTTCCATAGTGAAAGACAGAACACAGCTCTTCCTACAGGGCTGAAGGTTTCCATAGTGACAGACAGAACACAGCTCTTCCTACAGAGCTGAAGGTTTCCATAGTGACAGACAGAACACAGCTCTTCCTACAGGGCTGGAAGTTTCCATAGTGACAGACAGAACACAGCACTTCCTACAGGGCTGAAGGTTTCCATAGTGACAGACAGAACACAGCTCTTCCTACAGGGCTGAAGGTTTCCATAGTGACAGACAGAACACAGCTCTTCCTACAGGGATGAAGGTTTCCATAGTGAAAGACAGAACACAGCTCTTCCTACAGGGCTGAAGGTTTCCATAGTGACAGACAGAACACAGCTCTTCCTACAGGGCTGAAGGTTTCCATAGTGACAGACAGAACACAGCTCTTCCTACAGAGCTGAAGGTTTCCATAGTGACAGACAGAACACAGCTCTTCCTACAGGGCTGAAAGTTTCCATAGTGACAGACAGAACACAGCTCTTCCTACAGAGCTGAAGGTTTCCATAGTGACAGACAGAACACAGCTCTTCCTACAGGGCTGAAAGTTTCCATAGTGACAGACAGAACACAGCTCTTCCTACAGAGCTGTGTCCTAACTCAAATCATCAAATGATTGGGAGCTTTGCATGACATTTCAAGACTGGCATATCGAGACTCTGAGAAGTTAGTATTCAGTCTCCTATAGCTAAATATTGTTTTGATTAATTTACCCCAAACCATGTTTACTGTGTAAAATGTGAGAAACTGGAGGTTGATTCAAATATATGCGTGAGAGAGAGCTGTTCTAGATGCTGGATATCTGAGATATTGTCAACCCTATTTTCATATGTATGTCGAAGTTGCTGAATTCAATGTTGTTTTCTCTTATTTATTTTTTTAGTACAGTGTCCATGTTTTGACATGTACACGGAATTGCCATGTGCTCCATGGGCTGAAACATGTCAACTAAATTGCATTTGAGCATGTTTTTTCTCTCTGTAAGATAGCCTATTTAGAGAACAATCTTATCAGAGTCAACATCATTGTCCACTTTAAGCTACATTTGGGACAAAATACTTGTTTAAGGTTTATGACATGGTACACCATACTCTTTATTATTTAAACAAATACAAATGTCACAGGTTACTAGGAGTGGTGGGTAGGAGTCAGGCGTGGAGAGCAGAGGGTTTACTAGGAGTGGTGGGTAGGAGTCAGGCGTGGAGAGCAGAGGGTTTACTAGGAGTGGTGGGTAGGAGTCAGGCGTGGAGAGCAGAGGGTTTACTAGGAGTGGTGGGTAGGAGTCAGGTGTGGAGAGGAGAGGGTTTACTAGGAGTGGTGGGTAGGAGTCAGGCGTGGAGAGCAGAGGGTTTACTAGGAGTGGTGGGTAGGAGTCAGGCGTGGAGAGCCGAGGGTTTACTAGGAGTGGTGGGTAGGAGTCAGGCGTGGAGAGCAGAGGGTTTACTAGGAGTGGTGGGTAGGAGTCAGGCGTGGAGAGCAGAGGGTTTACTAGGAGTAGTGGGTAGGAGTCAGGCGTGGAGAGGAGAGGGTTTACTAGGAGTGGTGGGTAGGAGTCAGGCGTGGAGAGCAGAGGGTTTACTAGGAGTGGTGGGTAGGAGTCAGGCGTGGAGAGGAGAGGGTTTACTAGGAGTGGTGGGTAGGAGTCAGGCGTGGAGAGCAGAGGGTTTACTAGGAGTGGTGGGTAGGAGTCAGGCGTGGAGAGCAGAGGGTTTACTAGGAGTGGTGGGTAGGAGTCAGGTGTGGAGAGGAGAGGGTTTACTAGGAGTGGTGGGTAGGAGTCAGGCGTGGAGAGCAGAGGGTTTACTAGGAGTGGTGGGTAGGAGTCAGGCGTGGAGAGCCGAGGGTTTACTAGGAGTGGTGGGTAGGAGTCAGGCGTGGAGAGCAGAGGGTTTACTAGGAGTGGTGGGTAGGAGTCAGGCGTGGAGAGCAGAGGGTTTACTAGGAGTAGTGGGTAGGAGTCAGGCGTGGAGAGGAGAGGGTTTACTAGGAGTGGTGGGTAGGAGTCAGGCGTGGAGAGCAGAGGGTTTACTAGGAGTGGTGGGTAGGAGTCAGGCGTGGAGAGGAGAGGGTTTACTAGGAGTGGTGGGTAGGAGTCAGGCGTGGAGAGCAGAGGGTTTACTAGGAGTGGTGGGTAGGAGTCAGGCGTGGAGAGCCGAGGGTTTACTAGGAGTGGTGGGTAGGAGTCAGGCGTGGAGAGCAGAGGGTTTACTAGGAGTGGTGGGTAGGAGTCAGGCGTGGAGAGCAGAGGGTTTACTAGGAGTAGTGGGTAGGAGTCAGGCGTGGAGAGGAGAGGGTTTACTAGGAGTGGTGGGTAGGAGTCAGGCGTGGAGAGCAGAGGGTTTACTAGGAGTGGTGGGTAGGAGTCAGGCGTGGAGAGCAGAGGGGTTACTAGGAGTGGTGGGTAGGAGTCAGGCGTGGAGAGCAGAGGGGTTACTAGGAGTGGTGGGTAGGAGTCAGGCGTGGAGAGCAGAGGGGTTACTAGGAGTGGTGGGTAGGAGTCAGGCGTGGAGAGCAGAGGGGTTACTAGGAGTGGTGGGTAGGATTCAGGCGTGGAGAGCAGAGGGTTTACTAGGAGTGGTGGGTAGGAGTCAGGCGTGGAGAGGAGAGGGTTTACTAGGAGTGGTGGGTAGGAGTCAGGCGTGGAGAGGAGAGGGTTTACTAGGAGTGGTGGGTAGGAGTCAGGCGTGGAGAGCAGAGGGTTTACTAGGAGTGGTGGGTAGGAGTCAGGCGTGGAGAGCAGAGGGTTTACTAGGAGTGGTGGGTAGGAGTCAGGCGTGGAGAGCAGAGGGTTTACTAGGAGTGGTGGGTAGGAGTCAGGCGTGGAGAGCAGAGGGTTTACTAGGAGTGGTGGGTAGGAGTCAGGCGTGGAGAGGAGAGGGTTTACTAGGAGTGGTGGGTAGGAGTCAGGCGTGGAGAGCAGAGGGGTTACTAGGAGTGGTGGGTAGGAGTCAGGCGTGGAGAGCAGAGGGGTTACTAGGAGTGGTGGGTAGGACTCAGGCGTGGAGAGCAGAGGGGTTACTAGGAGTGGTGGGTAGGACTCAGGCGTGGAGAGCAGAGGGTTTACTAGGAGTGGTGGGTAGGACTCAGGCGTGGAGAGCAGAGGGTTTGGTGATTTGAAAGATTTATTCTCTGGCACAAAAACGGTCCCCCTAAATACATATATAACACTGACAAGCCCAAACACAGGACAAACAGTCCGGGAAAACAACGAGAACACATCCACAACCGACAGAGAACAAAATAATCCCCACAAACCTAAGCGTCCTAACAGGCTTAAATAGACACAAACCTAAGCGGGCCTAACAGACTTAAATAGACACAAACCTAAGCGAGCCTAACAGACTTAAATAGACACAAACCTAAGCGTCCTAACAGACTTAAATAGACACAAACCTAAGCGGGCCTAACAGACTTAAATAGACACAAACCTAAGCGGGCCTAACAGACTTAAATAGACACAAACCTAAGCGTCCTAACAGACTTAAATAGACACAAACCTAAGCGTCCTAACAGGCTTAAATAGACACAAACCTAAGCGGGCCTAACAGACTTAAATAAACACAAACCTAAGCGTCCTAACAGACTTAAATAGACACAAACCTAAGCGTCCTAACAGACTTAAATAGACACAAACCTAAGCGGGCCTAACAGACTTAAATAGACACAAACCTAAGCGGGCCTAACAGTCTTAAATAGACACAAACCTAAGCGTCCTAACAGACTTAAATAGACACAAACCTAAGCGTCCTAACAGACTTAAATAGACACAAACCTAAGCGTCCTAACAGGCTTAAATAGACACAAACCTAAGCGTCCTAACAGACTTAAATAGACACAAACCTAAGCGTCCTAACAGACTTAAATAGACACAAACCTAAGCGTCCTAACAGGCTTAAATAGACACAAACCTAAGCGTCCTAACAGACTTAAATAGACACAAACCTAAGCGTCCTAACAGACTTAAATAGACACAAACCTAAGCGTCCTAACAGACTTAAATAGACACAAACCTAAGCGTCCTAACAGACTTAAATAGACACAAACCTAAGCGGGCCTAACAGGCTTAAATAGACACAAACCTAAGCGGGCCTAACAGACTTAAATAGACACAAACCTAAGCGGGCCTAACAGACTTAAATAGACACAAACCTAAGCGGGCCTAACAGACTTAAATAAACACAAACCTAAGCGTCCTAACAGACTTAAATAGACACAAACCTAAGCGTCCTAACAGACTTAAATAGACACAAACCTAAGCGTCCTAACAGACTTAAATAGACACAAACCTAAGCGTCCTAACAGACTTAAATAGACACAAACCTAAGCGTCCTAACAGACTTAAATAGACACAAACCTAAGCGTCCTAACAGGCTTAAAGAGACACAAACTTAAGCGTCCTAACAGACTTAAATAGACACAAACTTAAGCGTCCTAACAGACTTAAATAGACACAAACCTAAGCGTCCTAACAGACTTAAATAGACACAAACCTAAGCGTCCTAACAGACTTAAATAGACACAAACCTAAGCGTCCTAACAGACTTAAATAGACACAAACCTAAGCGTCCTAACAGACTTAAATAGACACAAACCTAAGCGTCCTAACAGACTTAAATAGACACAAACCTAAGCGTCCTAACAGACTTAAATAAACACAAACCTAAGCGTCCTAACAGACTTAAATAGACACAAACCTAAGCGTCCTAACAGGCTTAAATAGACACAAACCTAAGCGTCCTAACAGACTTAAATAGACACAAACCTAAGCGTCCTAACAGACTTAAATAGACACAAACCTAAGCGGCCTAACAGGCTTAAATAGACACAAACCTAAGCGGGCCTAACAGGCTTAAATAGACACAAACCTAAGCGGCCTAACAGACTTAAATAGACACAAACCTAAGCGTCCTAACAGACTTAAATAGACACAAACCTAAGCGTCCTAACAGACTTAAATAGACACAAACCTAAGCGGGCCTAACAGGCTTAAATAGACACAAACCTAAGCGTCCTAACAGACTTAAATAGACACAAACCTAAGCGGGCCTAACAGGCTTAAATAGACACAAACCTAAGCGTCCTAACAGACTTAAATAGACACAAACCTAAGCGTCCTAACAGACTTAAATAGACACAAACCTAAGCGGGCCTAACAGGCTTAAATAGACACAAACTTAAGCGTCCTAACAGACTTAAATAAACACAAACCTAAGCGTCCTAACAGACTTAAATAGACACAAACCTAAGCGTCCTAACAGGCTTAAATAGACACAAACCTAAGCGTCCTAACAGACTTAAATAGACACAAACCTAAGCGTCCTAACAGACTTAAATAGACACAAACCTAAGCGTCCTAACAGACTTAAATAGACACAAATCAAGAAACACAAAAAGGAACAGGTGCAACTAATAAGACTAAACTAACAGAAAAGGAAAAAGGGATCGGTGGCGGCTAGTAGACCGGCGATGACGACCGCCGAGCACCACCCGAACCGGCAGGGGAGACACCTTCGGTGGGAGTCGTGACAACAAATCAAAGAATTTGAGAAAAAAATGACATTCCTAAATTATTATACATCTTTTTGCTCCTATAGTCAAGACTAAGACGATAACCTTAATGATAGAGATTCTATGTATGGGAAAATACAGTCCTTTCATTGATGAGATTCTATGTTCATTAGAGATGTCAATAAGATGATGAATGTTACCTAGAATTATAGTTATGTTTATGTTCGTACTGCTAACTTGAGATGATCCAGTTGATGTTGTTGAATCACATCGTGATGATTATGCAACAACCTTATCACCATATATTTGTGCTAGCTTTGTGATTTCAGGAGAAATGGTGATGAACTATGTAGAATTCCAATAGACAAAGGCTAGGCAGCTCAATAATTAATGTGTGTATATGGAATGCATGCGAGGGAATTGCTATCTGCAGTATTCCTAATTGGACAGCAAATTTTGGGAATGCAGCACTATGGTCTGTGCATTTCTACCCTGTCAAGATGTTACCCATCGTTGTTCACTGACAGAGAGCTAAGATGAGAGGAGAGATGAGAGGAGAGATGCACACTGACACTGTCCACACTCCACAGACTGTTCTCATGGTTTTATTCATACCAGAGCCATGTATTTAGAGAGGTTTCTGCATTAAGATGCATTTACATGACACTTCAACATTCTATGGCAGCCATGTTAGCTCCCAATTAACGTCACATGGGGAATATTTAAATATGGCTATGTAACTGTATGTCTAGAATTAGAACAATATTCAAAATTGTAAATGTTGGCCCAACATTCTAAATATATTGCTCTGATACCAAGCTCCTTCACTCAGTGCTAGAATCTCTATAGACAATGTTTACTGCTGAGACATTTACGTGATAATGCCAGAGAAGCCTGTGTTTGGAGGATATATTGGCACAGGTGTCCGAGATGAAGTCGAGGGCCGGAAAACTGTCCCAATATCTCCTCCAAACAGCGACTTTGAGGGCACTATCACTTTTATACAACGGGTTACCAACATATTACAATAATGATTGACATATTTGCATTAAAAATGTTATTTTGATGAATTTATTCATACTATTTTATCCTTCCACAAGATGTGGTACCGACAGATATCTAGGGTTGCTACCCAAGCCGGCTAGTCGTTCGTTCTATTGGTTCGGTTGCCAGAGACGCGACCCAGTTGTTCAGTCTTTTTGTTCTAAATGTTCCATTGCTATACTGGATGGAAACATTCTTATCCCTTGCTTTCTAGCTAGCCAACAACAGCTAACTTACAGTCACATTAAACATCAAAAAGAATAACAACAGTATCTGCATAATCTGTTTTCTAGTGACATTTATTTGGATACATTCATAACAATGAGCTAATGAAGCGCGATTTCGCCTCGCATGGAAAATGTGCTGTCTCCTCGGGTCACTGCTGTTCAGAGGAGCTAGCCAACAACACAGCTAACACAATCACTTCACACTGAAGCTGGACACTGTTGTTCAGAGGAGCCAACAACACAGCTAACACAATCACTTCAAACTGAAGCTGGACACTGTTGTTCAGAGGAGCCAACAACACAGCTAACACAATCACTTCAAATTGAAGCTGGACACTGCTGTTCAGAGGAGCCAACAACACAGCTAACACAATCACTTCAAACTGAAGCTGGACACTGTTGTTCAGAGGAGCCAACAACACAGCTAACACAATCACTTCAAACTGAAGCTGGACACTGTTGTTCAGAGGAGCCAACAACACAGCTAACACAATCACTTCACACTGAAGCTGGTCACTGCTGTTCAGAGGAGCTAGCCAACAACACAGCTAACACAATCACTTCAAACTGAAGCTGGACACTGCTGTTCAGAGGAGCCAACAACACAGCTAACACAATCACTTCAAACTGAAGCTGGACACTGTTGTTCAGAGGAGCCAACAACACAGCTAACACAATCACTTCACACTGAAGCTGGACACTGTTGTTCAGAGGAGCCAACAACACAGCTAACACAATCACTTCAAACTGAAGCTGGACACTGTTGTTCAGAGGAGCCAACAACACAGCTAACACAATCACTTCAAACTGAAGATGGACAGACTTCAAACTAGCTGCACTTTGTTTTGTTTTACCTGTTTCCAGTTGACATTTCTTTGTATATATCCATAAAATGATGCCAGCTGATTCATGACTTCGACTGAGAAACGCTGCTTGCCTGTCTGTCTCAGCCAGGTTTAAACAAATCTCCACTGTTGAAAACTAAATGTTAGTCTAAAAGAAATGTGAGATAATGTCTAGATGCTTTTTATAGTGGAGATCAAGTTTATAAGTTGCCTTGCTGGGCTGATGAGTCAGTGGATTGCACAGTCAGATGGAACAGAGTAAATAGGCATTTTAACATCATAGATTTAGTCGGTGATAACTTGTGGAATAGACACCGGCTGGATTTCCAGTTTTAACCAATCAGCATTCAGTATTAGACCCACCCGTTGTATAACATCTGATAACCAACCGTGTCTGTTGCTCTCCTAACTTAGTGGGCTTTGGGTTTGGTTTCAGGTTTAGCTGCTTTCTCTACCGTGAAGAAGTGTAGAATGTAACATGATGCTATCGCCATGATATTGGAGATGGTTTCTGTTGATTTTTGATGATATATTTAGTCGTTTCATTCAGCTTTGTAAAACGTGAGAACATATGGTAACAGCTGTTTAGAAATATGGTTATATTTGGAGGAGTGTGTAGTCTAGCTGACAGAGCAGTGTTTCCCAAACGGTGGGTCGGGGCCCTCTGGTGGGTCGCAGCCAGTTGCTCTTGATCCCAGCTGGGCTGAGGTGGGTCACAAAGGTTTGGGATCCACTGGCCTGTGCTATGTAAGGTAGGAAACATGGCCAGTTTTTGCTTTCGTTTTCTTGCCATTGCTAAATCATTGTGTAAATGTACTGCAGAGTACCTTCTAAATCATTATTAAAAACCTGGAATGTACACCCACGCCTCATATTGTAATGTCCTACTGCAAGACTCAACTGTTATTTAATGAGAAACGGTCTTTGGATTGTCTGAGATAGTCGGAGCTGTGGATTGGCTGAGATAGTCTGAACTGTGGCCAATGATCAGCTCTGATATTTCAGCCACTCATCCAAACAGACTGATCAACAAACCCTCAGAATCAGTCACCATGACATCCCAGCCATTAAAGGATTTTATTGGCCCACAATGAATCAGCTTTAAATACTTTAATTCAATTTAGGAGACATTATGGAAGGCAATGCCAATACTATGCTCTCTACCTCTCTCTCTCTCTCCTCCCCCTTTTTCTATCTTCCCTTCTCTTCCTCTCTCTCCCTCTCTCCTCCCCCTTTTTCTATCTTCCCTTCTCTTCCTCTCTCTCCCTCTCTCCTCCCCCTTTTTCTATCTTCCCTTCTCCACCTCTCTCCCTCTCTCCTCCCCCTTTTTCTATCTTCCCTTCTCTTCCTCTCTCTCCCTCTCTCCTCCCCCTTCCTCTATCTTCCCTTCTCTTCCTCTCTCCCTCTCTCCTCCCCCTTTTTCTATCTTCCCTTCTCTTCCTCTCTCTCCCTCTCTCCTCCCTTCTCTTCCCCTCTCTCCCTCTCTCCTCCCTCTCTCCCTCTCTCTCCCTCTCTCCTCCCCCTTTTTCTATCTTCCCTTCTCTTCCTCTCTCTCCCTCTCTCCTCCCCCTTTTTCTATCTTCCCTTCTCTACCTCTCTCCCTCTCTCCTCCCCCTTTTTCTATCTTCCCTTCTCTACCTCTCTCCCTCTCTCCTCCCCCTTTTTCTATCTTCCCTTCTCTTCCTCTCTCCCTCTCTCCTCCCCCTTTTTCTATCTTCCCTTCTCTTCCTCTCTCCCTCTCTCCTCCCCCTTTTTCTATCTTCCCTTCTCTTCCTCTCTCTCCTCCCTCTCTTCCTCTCTCTCACACATGGATTCAGCATGAGGGAATTGTAGTGGGGTGGGGGGCTGAAAGCAAAGGTCATGACCTGAGGATCACATCCTGGGGACAAACTCCCTGGGAACATCTTAGTACAGTATAGCAAAAAAAGACCATACCTCATTTGTGGACATTACTGCAATACTGTAGGAACTTAGGCTGGGATTCAATCCCAGAAAGTACATTTTAAAGGCAATGTTCATGGCAACCGCTGCAAATACATGACCTTTTTTTGTCCAAATCCGAGATCGGATTGAATCCTGGCCTTGATTTCACACATGGCAATCAGAATAAAGAACCCTTCATTTTACTGTTCTCATTGATTGACTCCAGCTGTTGATTGAATCCAGCTATTTATTGATTCCAGCTATTGATTGTCTCCAGAGGATCTTGTTGCTATGTACAGTCAGAGTCATAGTGAATTCCAAGTCCCAAACCACCCACATCATACTGCACATTATTCACATGTATCATATCTAAAATTAGAGTGTTCTTATGCAAACAACATGTATTGGAGGGTTTTGTGTTGTCAGATGGGGCTTATGTTGTAAATTGTGTAGGCGAGATGTGCTGTAGCATGGGTTTAGGTGTGTGTGTGTGTGTGTGTGTGTGTGTGTGTGTGTGTGTGTGTGTGTGTGTGTGTGTGTGTGTGTGTGTGTGTGTGTGTCATATCTGCTTTGGGCACGCGTCATAAGGCCGGGTCTGCTGGAGCAATCGGTTTAATCTTATCTTGTTTCAATTTAAACTCACAATCAGACAATCAGACATTTTGTGGAGCTCTGAGCAGCCAGAATGATCTGTTTCTGGATTAAATCATGGCTACCGCCACCAACTGGCACATTTTGACAAATTAAGTTGTAAATTAAATTGAGAGAGTTTTATGGAGGTAGGAGCCTAGTAGCCTTGCAGTGAACCGCAAGCAGTGGCACAATCTCACAATAACATAGACACATTCTCTATATATCTCTCGCTCACATACACTGGGCAAAATATTGAAAAACGATAACACGGATACATTCTCTATCTCTTGCTCACATACACTGGGGAAAATATTGAAAACGATAACACAGAGGTAGGATCAGGTCTGTGTGTTTGTGTCTCTGTGAGGTTCAAGGTTGATGGTTCTGTGGATTTCATTGAACCAGGAGTGAAACTAAAGTGAGTAGAGTTTTAATGTCCTCCCTGTGCCAGACAGAGAGGTATCACCATGGTAACATGGAGCTTCAAAGGGTGGTCAGTTAACATTCCTTCTCTCTCTCTCTCTCTCTCTCTCTCTCTCTCTCTCTCTCTCTCTCTCTCTCTCTCTCTCTCTCTCTCTCTCTCTCTCTCTCTCTCTCTCTCTCTCTCTTTCCCTCTCTCTCTCTCTCTTTCCCTCTCTCTCTCTCTCTTTCCCTCTCTCTCTCTCTCTTTCCCTCTCTCTCTCTTTCCCTCTCTCTCTCTCTCTTTCCCTCTCTCTCTTTCCCTCTCTCTCTATTTCCCTCTCTCTCTATTTCCCTCTCTCTCTATTTCCCTCTCTCTCTCTCTTTCCCTCTCTCTCTCTCTCTCAATTCAATTCAAGTGGCTTTATTGGCATGGGGAACACATGTTTACATTGTCAAAGCAAGTGAAGTAGATAATAAACAAAAAATAAATAAACAATAAAAAATTAACAGTAAACCTTACACAAAGTTCGAAAAGAATAAAGGGCTCTATGCAGTGTTGTAACAATGTGCAAATAGTTAAACTACACAGGGGAATATAAATCAACATAAATATAGGTTGTATTTACAATGGTGTTTGTTCTTCACTGGTTGTCCTTTTCTTGTGGCAACAGGTCACAAATATTGCTGCTGTTGATGGCACACTGTGGTATTTCACCCAGTAGATATGGGAGTTTATCAAAATGGGATTTGTTTTCAAATTCTTTGTCGATCTGTGTAATCTGAGGGAAATATGTGTCTCTAATGTGTCTCTGGTCATATATTGGGCAGGAGGTTAGGAAGTGGAGCTCAGTTTCCGCCTCGTTTTGTGGGCAGTGTGCACCTAGCCTGTCTTCTCTTGAGATCCAGGTCTGCCTACAGCAGCCTTTCTCAATAGGAAGGCCATGCTCATTTAATCTGTACACAGTCCTTTATTTTGGGTCAGTCACAGTGGTCAGGTATTCTGCCAAACAGGATTGTTTCGGATCTGTGGAAGGGTACCAAAACATTTCTACAGCATTAAAGGTCCCCCAAGAACACAGTGGCCTCCATTATTCTTAAATGGAAGAAGCTTGGAATCACCAAAGACTCTTCCTAGAGCTGGCCGCCTGGCCAAACTGAGCAATCAGGGTAGAGGGCCTTGGTCAGGCAGGTGACCAATAACCCGATGGTCACTCTGACAGAGCTCCAGAGTTCCTCTGTGGAGATGGGAGAACCTTCCAGAAGGACAACCATCTCTGCAGCACTCAACCAATCAGACCTTTATGGCACAGTGGCCAGACGGAAGCGACTCGTCATTAACATGACAGCCCGCTTGGAGTTTGCCAAAAGGCACTTAAAGGACTCTCAGACCATAAAAAACAAGACACTCTGGTCTCATTTTAGTATGTCAATCTTGCAGGGTGGGATGCATGCCAGCAAAGCCGCTACACAACACAACATTAAACAATACATTAACTGCACTATAACGGTGACAAACTGTTAGGGCGTACATAAAGCTCTCCCAACAGCAGAGTTCCAACACCATACCATTGCTACACCTGGCTATCAGCGGAGCCTTGTCTGGCAGTGAAACAGTTCACACAGACTCATTTACTGCCTTAAAACAAACATAGATGAATGGCTGACTTGCTTAAACAAATGTGGTTTGTAATGACAATTGAGATGTACAAACTATGGCATAAGGGGACGACAAGCAGATAAGACGCAATCTGTAATTTTGATGAAGACATTAATCAAGCGAGCTGGGACGGAAGTAGTCAATATAACTATTTGTTCAGCACTTTTGAAATGTACAGCAACAGAATTCAGAACATCGTGCATAAATGTATTTTGTCCCTCAACACCAAACGCGATCCCTACACGCAGGTTACAATATCAAAGCAAACTCTGAACCAATGACATTCATTTGGGGACAGGTCGAAAAGCATTCAACATGTATGGCTAGTTGGCTTGCACTTGCTAGCTAATTTGTCCTATTTAGCTAGCTTGCTGTTGCTAGCTAATTTGTCCTATTTAGCTAGCTTGCTGTTGCTAGCTAATTTGTCCTATTTAGCTAGCTTGCTGTTGCTAGCTAATTTGTCCTATTTAGCTAGCTTGCTGTTGCTAGCTAATTTGTCCTGGGGATATAAACATTGAGTTGTTATTTTACCTGAAATGCACAATGTCCTCTACTCCGACAAATAATCCACACATAAAACGGCCACTCGAATCGTTTCTAGTCATCTCTCCTCCTTCCATGCTTTTTCATTGTTTAACTTATATGGCGTTTGGCATCTAAACATTCAGTTTTACCACGACAACCGGCAACAGTTCGTCATTCAATCACCCACGTGGGTACAACCAATGAGGAGATGGCACGTGGGTACCTGCTTCTGTAAACCAATGAGGAGATGGGAGAGGCAGGACTTGCAGACGCTCGTTGGCGCGCGCGAGCAGTGTGGGTGCGATAATTGGATAACATGGATTTCTACATGTATTTTGCGCCGCTCACGCACACGACGTGTCCGGTCTGGTCAGCATGTTTAGGTCTGGTCAGCATGTTTAGGTCTGGTCAGCATGTTTAGGTTTGGTCAGCATGTTTAGGTCTGGTCAGCATGTTTAGGTCTGGTCAGCATCTTTAGGTCTGGTCAGCATGTTTAGGTCTGGTCAGCATGTTTAGGTCTGGTCAGCATGTTTAGGTCTGGTCAGCATGTTAGACTTAGGGCCACACAGCCACTCCACTGAATAGCAGCCTAATGATTGTTTTGCAAATGCTTGCAGTTAGCCACTGATTCGTTCCAAACCACTCATTGTTGAATTTGTGATTTTCAACTTGTTGTGTAATGTTTATGTCTAATGGCCGATGAGCACTGATACGTTTTATATATAATTTCTCTTCATTATTTTGATTAATTGGACAAGGATTAAAAAGGATTTGGCAGTAGATTTTCGACTGGATTCATAATGATGATGACTGCGAGCTAAGATTTTGAAAGTGTTGGCATGATCAGTCAAATCAAAGCTTATTGTAGATATAATGTGATTTGACATCATTTTATCTGTGACCAATGACCTTGAGTCTTCTTGGATGGGCACTTCTAATGTAACTCTAAATGTTCTAGCTCTAAACTTAGACTTGGTGGTGACATAGTGTCCCCATGAGTGACAGAACACTGAGCCAATCACGGCGCAACGCTCCGTATTTTCTGCTGTCTTGCCCCACCACAGAAAGCACTGAGCTAGGCTGAAACCTGCATTTTGGAGCTGCCTTACTCTACAAATGTTTGTATGCAGCTTTATTAACTCATTGATATATATATTTTTTTACATTGTTTGCAAACTGATATGTGACACGTATTAATGCCAAAATAGGAGGGGTTGAGGGGAGGTCTTCAGAGATATAGAGTGATTCAGAGATATTGTAAATATATATTATTGCGCTGTGCGCAATAAAATGCTAATTAATTACTTAAAAATCATACAATGTGATTATCTGGATTTTTGTTTTAGATTCCGTCTCTCACAGTTGAAGTGATTATGATAAAAATTACAGACCTCTACATGCTTTGTAAGTAGGAAAACCTGCAAAATCGGCAGTGTATCAAATACTTGTTCTCCCCACTGTATATTTACACAGTATGTAACAATGTTGCTGTAAACTATCTAGCCATTTCACACCGGTTACACTAAACCCCCCTTTGATCTCCTCCTTTTCTGCAGCAACCAGTGATCCGGGTCAACAGGATCAATGTAACAGTGTTGCTTCCGTCCCTCTCCTCACCCCAACCTGGGCTAGAACCAGGGAACCTCTGCACACATTAACAACTGCCTCCCACAAAGCATTGTTACTTATCGCTCCAGAAAAGCAGCAAGAGAAACAACTACTTCAAGGTCTCAGAGCGAGTGACATCACCGATTGAAACGCTATTAGCACGCACCCCGCTAACTAGCTAGGCATTTCACACTGGTTATACTCACCCCCCTTTGACCTCCTTCTTTTCCACAGTAACCGTGATCCGGGTTAACAGCATTAATGTAACAGTGTTGCTTCTGTCCCTCTCCTCACCCCAACCTGGGCTCGAACCAGGGACCCTCCGCATACATCAGGGACCCTCTGCACACATCAACAACTGCCTCCCACTGAACATTGTTGCCTATCGCTCCACAAAAGCTGGGGCTCTTGCAGAGCAAAGGAAACATCTACTTCAAGGTCTCAGAGTGAGTGACATCACCGATTGAAACGCTATTAGCGCGCACCCTGCTAACTAGCTAGCCATTTCACAATTTCACACCTGTTACATATATATATAAATCTCAATAACATTTTATTAGTTGCAAGAATACTGTATAATAATTTAATTTGAAAAACTACGTTTTGAATCGGACGTAATTTCGTGTAACAGTTCATAAACCATGTGCCATGGAATTGGTACCTTGAAAATCTCTTCACAACTATTTGGTTACCTGTATGGCACAGCTGTCAATTTTTTGGTCCTTAAATTAAACTGGTGTACTTTTTTAGTCCTCACAATTTTCTCTAACCAATTCTGGTCTTTAATGCAGGGCCGACAGGCAAGTTCCTAACCTTCTCCCACTTCTACTTGGTTGTAATTTTGAGTAGAGCAGACATTTCCATATAGTTTTGTTAACTACATGTGTGACATAACTCCACCATTCCTATTTATGATATAACTTACAAAGATTATACAGTTTTTATGTTGTTTTCTCCCCAAAAAAGTATATATTTTTTATCAATTAGTATATTTGAGTTTAAATATAATCTTTGTAGTAATATTTGTTCTGTCTTTTCTAGTGGATTATACTGAAATTGCAACCAACATTCTATGGCTTGTTTTAAAAATTGGGATATTTTGGAGATATTTAATTTTCAAATAAACCAAAGTGAGAGGTTGTACTCTGAATAAAGGGGAAAGGGCCAATCTTGAACACGGGGTGAGGCTAGAGAACCATTTCAGATTTAAGTATAACTTTTGTATGACTAAAGCCTTTAGTGAGAGGTCCACTGCTTTAATATGTTATAATTTCTGCCCTTAGAATTCACATTTATTATATAATTAGACCTGTTTACTTTTATCTGCCTTGTCGTTACAAATAAAGTGGAATATTTTTTGATCATATCATTTCAAAAACAAGTTGTTAGGTGTAAGCAGGGCCATAAGTAAATAGGTCAACTGGGCTTAGACTAAAGAGTTAATCAGGGTGATTTTTCCACAAATAGTATTGTCCTTTCCATGGTAGCAAGATCTTATCTATTTTGCTAACTTTCTATTCAATTGTATTGTGGTGAGATCACTTCTTTCCTTCGGGATATGAATACCGAGTATGCCTACTTCACCCTCAGACCATTTTATTTGTACACTACACAGTCATGTAAAAGTTGTATTTTTTGGCGATCCGGTATGTAATATGGTGCACTTATCATAATTTGATTGTAATCCAGAGAGGTTAGAACAATGATCTAGATCCTTTATGAGGCTGTGCAGGGATCCAGATTGTGGATTTAAAATAAAACATGAATTGTCAGCTTTGTTTTAAAGCCCTGGATTTCTAGGATTATTGTTGGTTCTGATTTTAATATCTAACATTTTGATAACCATAACAAATAGATATGCCAAATGTGGACAACCTTGTTTTACTCCTCTTCACAGTTTTATACTTTCTGAGAAGTAGCCATTATTTACTTCATTATTTTCACCTGGGGTTACTGTACATAACACTAAAGCCATTGTATAAGAAATTCTCCTACATTAAAATAGTCCAGGCATTTATATATAAATTCCAGTCGTATTTTATCAAAGACCTTTTCAAAGTCAGCTATGAATACCAGGCCTGGTTTCCCAGATTTAGTGTTCTAATGTTTTCAGTACTTGTCTTATATTATCTCCAATGTATTGTAGATGTAAAAAACTTGTCTGATTAAGATTCATAATTTCCGACAATACCTTCTTCATTTTATGCGCTATAGAATTTTTGCTTCACAAAAATGAAGTGTAAAGGGCCTCCAATTTTTTTTAATGGACTGGATCTTTATATTTACCACTTGGATCCTGTTTCAGTAATAATGAAGTCAGACCTTCTTGTTGAGTATCTGATAATCTACCATTTTATAGGAGTGGTTAAAACATGCTAATAACGGATATCTGAGTCCATCCAAAAAGGTTTGCTATACCTCAACTGGTGTGCCATCCAGCCCTGGAGTTCTCCGGGACTAAAAGGCTTATATTACATCAAGACATTTCTGTACAGCTGTTCATTTTACATGATTAAGATAAAATAAATACAATTAACTTTGGTAAGTGGAGATGGAGGAGACTGAAACAAAAATATATGTTTAAAGTACTTAGGTTCTTCTTTCTAAATATTGTTTGTTGAATCATGATTGACTCCGTCATTTGTAACAAGTTTCAGTAACTTATTTTTGGCAGCATTTCTATGTTGAACATTAAAACATAATGTGTGCATTGCATGGCCTCTAAAGGCACATTTAAAAGTATCCCATACAATAAGGGGATCTGCTGTACCTATGTTATGTTGGAAAAATTAAATTGTCATCCAGTAGGCTTTGAGAAAATGTCCAATACCCTCGCACACATGGAAATTCTAATGTAATGTATATGCTAATTAATTGATGGTCCGACCGCATTCTGTCCACTATCAACACGTTTTAAATGTTTGGTTCCAGCGAGAATGACATAAGAAAGTAGTCAAGATGACTAGGTTGATTGAGCCTCCACCATGTAATGTATATCTCACTAGGTCAGGATATTTAAGCCTCCATATATCCACTAGTTCCAATATATCCATAATATTATTGATATCCTGAAGTGCATGAGAGTGATAGTTTGTAATGGTCCATTGAGGTATTTAAAACAGTATTATAATCTCCCACCATAATAACTGAGTTGTGTGTTGCTTGTATGTTTCATAAATTATATATATTTTCAAAGAAGTGTGGATCATCATTATCTGGACAGTACACTCTTAGAAAAAAGCATTCCTAAGGCGTTCTTCCCCATAGGATAACCTTTTTTAGTTCCAGGTAGAACCCATTTTGGGTTCAATTTAGAACCCTCTGTAGAAAGGTCCTATAGAACCTTTCTATAGAGGGTTCTACATGCAACCAAAAAGGGTTCTTCAAAGGGTTCTCCTATAGGGAGAACCCTTTGCCTACCTGGTTAAATAAAGGTGAAATAAATAAATAAAAGGGATAGCCAAAGAACCCTTTAAGTTTCTAAATAGCACCTTTTCTAAGAGTGTATAGATTAATGAGACAAATCTGTTGATGGTCCAATAACATATTTAAAAGGATCCATCTTGCTTTCCTTCTACTGTTCTCTTTCTTCTTCCTCTGCCCCCCCCCCTCCTCACCCACCCACACACACTCACTCATACACATAAAAACACACAAAGAGAAAATAACACACATGACTAATTCCTGCACTCTCCCCTCCATCAGATCAGTGCTTATTATGGTCTGTTAAGCAGATGAGTCAGTCTCCTATGACGTAACCACAGTAATCACTGTGTCTGTCCAAGACTCAGGCCCCATATTTTCAGTGTCCATCAGCTAAAATAAGCCTTTTAACGACTGGCGACACACACACACACACACACACTTGTTAATGCAAGAGTAAGAGCTGTTGAGTGTTTAACGATGGCTATGTGTATGACTTCATTATATTGGTCAATAACTGAGCACATCAGACAATTCTGTTTTAATATTTGACAATGTGTGTGTGTTAGGTTACTGAGCACAGCAGAGTGTTGTCACAGTAGTGTCATCTAATAGCATTAAACACTGCTGGTCAGGCCAGACTGAGCTCTGAGATGTTGAGACACGCTTCTTCTCACTTATGTGGATAATAGTTATCTGGAACACACTGGCTGGTGTGTGTGTGTGTGTGTGTGTGTGTGTGTGTGTGTGTGTGTGTGTGTGTGTGTGTGTGTGAAGCCTAAAGCTTGTGCATAAATTTGTCACTAAGTTGTGAAGAATGAGTGATGGGGTCTCATACTGTGGATTGGTATTACTTGTGTGATTCAGCTCAGAAGACAAACACCCAATTAGGATGTGAGATGTATCAATGACTCATCACTGTATCAATAAAGCCCCTTTGAATTGACAGGAATGCAAGAGAGGGGGTGAGGGGGGGGGGGGGGGAAAGAACAAAAACATAGCCTACTGTAACACACCAGTAATTATTATCTTCAGATATATACGTAGGAAGTTCTAAATAATAAATCATCACATCCTAATGTCCTAGAGGGATTTACACTGTTATCAAAATGTCCCGCCAGGATGAGCCTACACCAAACACAGCCCTTATTTTAAGTGTTTCTAAAATCCCCTATGGGGAAAATGAATGGTGGAAAAACGATTAGAACCATTTCCTTGTTGACCACTAGGTTTTATGGGTATTATGACTTCTGCTGTAGTAATTCTATACAGCCCTATCCTATTTAATGGCCAATAAGGCATACATAGCCTAGATAGGTAGCCTAGTGGTTAAGCGTGTTGCGCCAGTAACTGAAAAGTTGCTGGTTTGAATCCCCGAACCGACTAGGTGAAAAATCTGTTGATGTGCCCTTGAGCAAGACACTTACCCCCAAAATCGACATAAGTACATTTACACCCCTGGGGTTATCTGTACTTTACATTACTATTCATATTTTTGACAACTTTTAATTTTACTCCACTACATTCCTGAAGAAACTATTGTACTTTTTATTCCGTACATTTTCCCTGACAACCCAAAGTACTCATTACATTTTGAATGCTTAGCAGGACAGGAAAATGGTCCAATTCACACACTTATCAAGAGAACACTCCTGCCTCTGATCTGGCAGACTCACTAAACACAAATGCATCTTTTTTAAACAATGTCTGAGTGTTGGAGTGTGCCCCTGGCTATCAGTACATTTTAAAAACAAGAAAATGGTGCCGTCTGCTTTACTTAATTTAAGGAATTAGAAATTATTTATACTTTTACTTTTGATACTTAAGTATATTTAAAACCAAATACTTTTATACTTTTACTCAAGTATTATTTTTACTGGGTAATTTTCTATTAAGGTATCTACACTTTTATTCAGGTATGACAGTTGGGTAATGTTCTATTCAGGTATCTACACTTTTATTCAGGTATGACAGTTGGGTAATGTTCTATTCAGGTATCTACACTTTTACTCAGGTATGACAGTTGGGTAATGTTCTATTAAGGTATCTACACTTTTACTCAGGTATGACAGTTGGGTAATGTTCTATTAAGGTATCTACACTTTTACTCAGGTATGACAGTTGGGTAATGTTCTATTCAGGTATCTATACTTTTACTCAGGTATGACAGTTGGATAATTTTCCCACCACTGCTAAACCCTAATTGCTCTGGACAAGAGTGCCTGCTAAATCACTCAAATGTAGTGAGCACTACAACAATATTATTTTAAAGGTTAATCGGTGGAACTGCAACGCAGTATCCTTTTCACACAAACCTTTAAAAAACAAAACATGTAATTGATGTTTTCTCATTATCCAATAAAACACTGATCTTTCACTGATTAAACACTTCAAAAGGCAACTAGCGTTGCTGATGTGAAGAACAGTGACATTTGTGTTGTCTTCACAGCTGAAAACCAATTCAAGTGACTTGCCTTACCATGGAACATCCCAAAGTCAATTACCTTGCAAAGACACTTGCAAAGTTTGCCTTTCCAATTAACGCATCACCTCCACAGAGGAAGAGGCTAGGCGAGAGGATTTACTCCTCCCAAAATCTGTCCCCGTGAGATAAGCCCTTTGTATGGAGATCTATGAGTGTCAACATACGTTTTACTTTTTTATTTTTTAAGATTTACTTAACTAGGCAAATCAGTTAAAAAACAAATTCTTATTTTACAATAACGGATAATTTGATCGAATATACTTTTCGTAATGTTTCAGCTGTTACAAATGTACTGACATAAGTGGATGCATGTGTCATTCCGGCAACTGAGAAAAAACTACTTCGTTTTGCCCGTTGTTCACACGCGTATATGCCCTCTCATTGGCTCGAATTGTCCCACCTGACCTCACTTGGCTTCGCTCATTGAGGACATGCATTTCCATTCTTAGTTAGGTTCCTCGGCTGTCTTGCCAATATAATATATCATATTTGTCTCCTCTCAATCTCTGGAAGTAAAAAGAACCAGTGAGTCACGTGGAAAACTGCAGTGGGTCATATGACCGAAGTAAACGTACAAGAGTGCAGAGGACACAACACAAACTAGTCCAGCAGGTGAAATATAGCATTTTTTTTATTAAATTTTTTACTTAGGCTATTGTTCTTGGGCACTCGCTAGTTATCGTAGACTCAAATTTCTGCGAAGCTCTGTAAACAGAAGCGTGGTGTGACGCGATGGTGTGTGTTCCTGCTCTGGGTGGAGGGCTCCCGGGCTGATACCCCGGCCAACTACACCTATGAAGATCTGTTGGGTTCCTGGGTGTTCCAGGTATCGGAGGGCTGGCAAGACAAGGACATCAACTGCTCTCTGATGGGTAAGAGATGGAGGGACACTCGCAGCGCGCTGCCTTGTTCCTAGAAATAGGGAAGAATTTAACATTTTTAATCCGGTTATGTAACATACACTTCATTGTTAACTTGACTCGGTATTCGCTAGTCTAATATTGCGTTTGTTTGTAGCCTATTGACTGTGCCTTTGTTACAATATCATTGATGCAATGTTTGTTACAATTTTCCCCTCTGCCCAATGTTACGTTAGCGATACAGAAGAGCCCCAAAGTTGAATTGATAAGTAATTACCAAAACGTTTGTATGTTGGGTTTAAAGACAGCGTTAAGTCGATAACGGTGCACCTGGAGAAGCTGTCTGTGGCGGACGACGACCTGGGAAACACGGGCTTTTTTACCCTTATCTACAATCAAGGCTTCGAGGTGGTCCTCAACGACTACAAGTGGTTTGGCTTCTTCAAGGTAGGTTCAAACTCTCGGTTATGCTGATGCAAGTGTTTTATTCAGGGCTACAGTGTAGCTTATACTGGTAACAATACTACGATCTGTCGGTCTGGAAGCTTTTTGGCAGACATGGAAATGCACTTGTCTTGTGTGCTAAGTTTCAGGCTCATCAGATGCATGGCTGGTAAACCTTGTAATTGTCTTGTGCGCTAAGTTTCAGGCTCATCAGATGCATGGCTGGTAAACCTTGTAATTGTCTTGTGCGCTAAGTTTCAGGCTCATCAGATACATGGCTGGTAAACCTTGTAATTGTCTTGTGCGCTAAGTTTCAGGCTCATCAGATACATGGCTGGTAAACCTTGTAACTGTAGTGTTCAAGGTGTAATCATCTCAACTAATACATTATTGATACATTCAGGCTTGTGATTCAAATGTGCTTTCAGGGCTGTAATTACAGCCTATTTCATTCAGGGTAATATTTTGTTTTGCATTCAGTCCTTGTTGTTTTTCACATAACTCCCTGTTATTGGATCAGGGGAGTGTTCTTTCTCCTACATGGTAGAGATGACTTGTCTTGGCACAGTGACATACTGTCCCACTAGATGCTTTCCTCAAAGCTCATTGTTTGTGGCTTTATGAGCCAGTACATGTCTGCTCATTCTTATTGAAAGCCTTTATCTGGGTAATGGTGACACTTTCATAAAACATCTAAGTTGTTGCACTTTTGCCTTTAAAGATGATGGTGACTTTTTTTTTTCAATCTTCAACTCTGGCCATGAAGATGACATTCAATATCTTATGTGATGTGATGTGTGGAGACCGATCACAACACACACATGCGTGTACACGCAGTGACAATTTCTTCTCTGTTCCAGTACTCTGAGAAGGGCTCTGAGGTGACCAGCTACTGTGACCAGACTCTGCTAGGCTGGGTCCATGATTCTCTGGGGAACAACTGGGCCTGCTTCACTGCCAAGAGGCTAGTCCCAGTACCCCTTCACTCTGTGCGCACACCTCTACTCCCACAATGACCTCCTGTGAGTATTCTCATAGGTTTTATAGATGTTCTGAGACACTGTGACTAATAATTATGGTACCCAATAATCCCCTCTGTTTTCATATTGAAGTTCCATAGTTGGCTAGAAGGCACCTTTTCATCCATCGTGCCATTTCTACTGTTGCTCATATTGAAAAGCAAGTGATCTGCTTGGCCTTTATGCTTTCTATTTACATTGGCTGTGGCAATGCTCATGTTTGTCTCACCTAAGTGTGAGTTGGTGTTCTAGTCTGAGAATTGGGGGGCAGGGCTGGGATTCAGGAGTGCTGTTGAAAGGTTAACAGGGGCCTACTGCTGTATGTGTGTGGTTGCTGCCTGGGGCTAAAATAGGTTTACTATGATTCACTGACTGCTTGACTGGGGGTCTGGTTTGTACAGTGGTGATTATAGCCGAGAAGTTTTAGATTGGTTGTGACCGTATAGGGTTTGACTGCTACTCTGTCGGCTCCAGCTTCGTGTGGTAGCTGCTATTCTTTTTCCTCGACGAGCATGTTGGCAGCTCGTGTCAGGATCCAAACACAGACGCCCGTCTTCAGTCCACAGCAGGTTGTCTCCTGCTCCCAGTACTCACAAGGTAGCACATATACACGCTGCATAAATGTAATTTAATGATGTGAGTATTTCTCTTGTCTCTAACCCTCACTGCTCTCCCTCTCAGGTTGTGATGGTAGTTTCTCCTACCTCATTGGGAAGTACATCCAGGACTTTGGGGTCGTGGACGAGTCATGTTATCTGTACATTGGGAAGGATTCCCCTTGTGACCTTCCCAATGGCTGTCTCTGCCACTACAGCTACGTGGGAGGGTTCTAGAGGTTGCACTGAGTCTGCCATGATGTTGGAACTGGTCAAGCATGGCCCCATAGGGGTAACCTTTGAGGTGAGACACACACGTTGGCTAGTTTGTGTATTGGCTAGCTCTGAGTAATGGCCAGGTGTGTTCCTCACACTGTTTTCCTCCAGGTGTATCCTGACTTCATGCACTATAAGGGTATCTACCACCACACGGGCCTCCATGACTCCTTTACAACCCGTTTGAGCTGACCAACCACACAGTGCTGCTGGTGGGCTACAGCCACTGTGTTCTGGGAAGTTCTGCGTGGTGAAGAACAGCTGGGGGACGGCGAGGGGGGCTTCTTCAGGATCTGACGAGTGTGCCATTGAGAGCATCGCCAAGCCCATTCCCAAACTTTAGAGGGGAGGTTGTCAAATTTGTTTTCCCAATTGGAGGTTAACCTGATACTTTGGCCCAGAGTCTGAAATGTTTTTTGTTTTGAAGTTGAGTTTGTGTAGCTGATAGAAGCTCAATCAAATGGCTGGAACATTGATATAAATAATCAGTAACTGAAGCTTTTCAACTTGCTTGCTAGACTTGGCTCCTTGCCAACCAAAGATGCATTCTTGGGAATGATGCCTAAAGGGAACCTGCTTCAATCCCCATTGTAACTGGAATTTATAGTTCGGTGTCTGATAGGAGGACCTCTGCTCTTTATCTCAGGGAAGCACAGGGGAGATGACCCTTCCCTGTCAGCTCCATATGTCCTCTGCTATGTCATCTGTCCTCATCTGTGTGATATGTCTCCTGGGAACCTTCAGAAGGGATTGCTGTCTCATCAGTGTAGAAAGGGATACAATGTCAGTGCCTTGATGTTTCTCTCCTTTCAGAAGTGGTTGTGTTAGACATATCCTGTAGTTTGTTCATATGATGCAAAGATTTGCACAGTTTTTCTGTTTTGAAATAAAATGAATAAAGTTTTCTTTTTAAACAATTGTTAATGTGTACCCTTCTGACAAATATAATAGGTTTTCCACTGTATGCACAACTCTATGGCTAGAACAATGCAGGTCTTGCAAATCCTTTTTCTGGAGTTGCACAACTAACTCAGATATATGGAGAGGAACAAACTCAAGGAGAGACTTCAGTCTTCAGCTGGGGTAGCCCAGCCCCACGCGCTCACGTCTCTGACCTCGCGCGGAGCCTGGCGAGTCACAAGGTCCCGATGTTCACTTTTCTTCCTCACTTCTCTGGGCGTTCCTTCCGGATCGTTAGCGCGCACCGCTCCTCATTCTCGCGCCTTATCTTCTCCCCCTCTCCCCTCACTGCGTATTAATGCTCTACCGTAGCGCTCCGCGGTCGCCATGCAGAACAACTACAAGGAGCACCTCTATAAGATCCTGGTAATAGGGGACCTGGGGGTGGGGAAGACTAGCATCATCAAGCGCTATGTTCACCAGAACTTCAGCCCCAACTACCGGGCCACGATAGGAGTGGACTTCGCCCTGAAGGTCCTTAACTGGGACCAAGAGACTGTTCGGCTACAGTTATGGGACATAGCAGGTAGGAGACTCATTACGCGTGACAGTAATCAAATGGGAACACAAGCAGGCCTGTTTTGATGTTATGGTATTTGGCCACTTGACGTTCCAACATAAGCCGCAGGTAGGGAACTGTAGTGGTCTCAGGTCGGCGGTTCCGTTCACTACATACTAGTTTCTTTGGAGTGGTCATTAGACTATCAACATGATTGGACTTGTATACTGACGGCCATACTGACAGCATTGCATCAGTGCTGGATTCACAATTGAAAGCAATCTCTGCATTGAGTAAAGACAAAAATACAGTAAATCAGAGTGAATCAATGTTTCATAGGCCAACGATTCTGTTCGTGTGCAAATGTTGGGAAGCGTGGACAGTAAGGCCTATACACATACGGTGTTCATCGAACCTCAAGTAAGTGTTGGTTATTGGAGAAATTCCTCTGACGCTCCCTGGCCTGCTGCGCGCGCTCTCCATCTCCAGTCCCATGCGCTCTGGCCTATACAGCCGGGGCGCACGCCCGCATGTACAGTCATGTGTCTAGCACTCGTGAGGGAGATTTGGGGCTCAGAATGGGCTTATTGTGAATAAGAACCGACAGGATTCTTCTGGGATCAGGAATGCCGTCTCCACCTTCTGCTGTGCAGCCTTTTGTATTCAGATGGCTTAATGCGGTGCTACATTTAGATGGGATATTGTGTACCGTTTTCTCATATCCTTTATTTAAATGGTTGTATTCCTTAATGAGACATTATTGCAACGTCCCAGTCTAAGTGTTGCCTTATGGCCTATGCTAAGAGGTCTCAACCTTCCTGGTACAGGGGTCTTGACTGTTCACCCTGCCACTACATGATCAGAACCATTCAACGTTTTGGAATGAAACAGAACTAGCAGCATTCTGTGCACCAACAAAGAAAGTTGAGCCAGGAGAACTCATGTTGAAGTGGTCAACTTAAATTGAAAATAGGAGTGTGTCATGTGGATGGTTGCTCAGCTGATACTGTCAGTTGGTAGGCAGCTGATGTTAATTCAGACTGGAGTTTCTGCCTGGCCTGAACTAGCCTTGCTCCAATAATCATGCCCTGGTAGAATGTCACACCTAGGCCCGATCCCAGATGTACCTGTAGTCTAGACCCTATGTCCTATGGACTTGTGGAGATCTGACAGGTGGAAGATTCAGCATATTGCTTTTACAACTCAAATCCACTCAATCATGTGTAGGGCTCTAGACAGTGGAAACATTATCCATTTGTCTTGAGTAAATAGTAAAGATACTTCAATAGAAAATGACTCAAGTGAAAGTAACCCAGTAAAATACTACTTGAGAATGTTTAATACTTAAGATATATGTAGTCTTTTCAAATTCCTTATATTAAGCAAATCAATGGTATATTATTAAAAAAATTATAATTGCGGATAGCCAGAGGCACACTCAACACTATTTAGTGAGTCCGCCAGATCAGAAGCGGTAGGGCTGACCAGGGATGTTCTCTTGATGTGTGAATTAGACCATTTTCCTATCCTGCTCAGGATTCACAATGTAACGATAATGTATGGAGTAAAAAGTAGATTATTTTCTTTAGGAATGTACAAAAGCAAAAATGGTCAAAAACATAAATAGTACAGTAATGTCCCTCAGACTACATTTTGAATGTCAGCATTTACATTTTGAATGTTCACTTTTCAAGACGTAACATGCAAACATATCTTAACTTGATTGGTTACATGCAAAACATATCTTAACTTGATTGGTTACATGCAAAACATATCTTAACTTGATTGGTTACATGCAAAACATATCTTAACTTGATTGGTTACATGCAAAACATATCTTAACTTGATTGGTTACATGCAAAACATATCTTAACTTGATTGGTTACATGCAAAACATATCTTAACTTGATTGGTTACATGCAAAACATCTTAACTTGATTGGTTACATGCAAAACATATCTTAACTTGATTGGTGACATGCAAAACATATCTTAACTTGATTGGTTACATGCAAAACATATCTTAACTTGATTGGTTACATGCAAAACATATCTTAACTTGATTGGTTACATGCAAAACATATCTTAACTTGATTGGTTACATGCAAAACATATCTTAACTTGATTGGTTACATGCAAAACATCTTAACTTGATTGGTTACATGCAAAACATATCTTAACTTGATTGGTTACATGCAAAACATATCTTAACTTGATTGGTTACATGCAAAACATATCTTAACTTGATTGGTTACATGCAAAACATATCTTAACTTGATTGGTTACATGCAAAACATATCTTAACTTGATTGGTTACATGCAAAACATATCTTAACTTGATTGGTTACATGCAAAACATATCTTAACTTGATTGGTTACATGCAAAACATATCTTAACTTGATTGGTTACATGCAAAACATATCTTAACTTGATTGGTTACATGCAAAACATATCTTAACTTGATTGGTTACATGCAAAACATATCTTAACTTGATTGGTTACATGCAAAACATATCTTAACTTGATTGGTTACATGCAAAACATATCTTAACTTGATTGGTTACATGCAAAACATATCTTAACTTGATTGGTTACATGCAAAACATTTTGGGACGATGTCAACAATGAAACTAATGAAACCAATACCGCAATATCGTTTTTGGGTGGCGTTTTCCTTTAAGTAGTACTTTAAAGTATTTTTTATGAAGTACTTTACACCATTGGATCTAGGGGGGGCATTTGGGATTGCGCCCTATCAAAGACTAAGGCATTGAACAAACTGGTAAACCGCTTTGATAATGACTATAGAAGTCAGTGATGGGAGAGGGAGTCAGAGTAAAACATTCCACGTGTACTTATTACACTGCTGTTAGCAGAGGCATTTACACACACGATGTCCTCTTTCTCGCTCTCTGGTCACCATCTCTCCCGCACGCACTCCCCCTTTCTCTCTCTCTGGTCACCATCTCTCCCGCACGCACTCCCCCTTTCTCTCTCTCTGGTCACCATCTCTCCCGCACGCACTCCCCCTTTCTCTCCCTCTATTATAATAATAGTTGTCTGTGTGAAATTCCTCATCAGACTCCTTTGTCATGTGAGTTGTGTTGTCTTTGGAAAAACCATTACTACAGGTGCCCCGCACATTGACTCTGTACCTGTACCCCCTGTATATAGCCTCCACATTGACTCTGTACTGGTAGACCTTGTATATAGCCTCCACATTGACACTGTACCGGTACCCCCTGTATATAGCCTCCACATTGACCCTGTACCGTAACACCCTGTATATAGCCTCCACATTGACCCTGTACCGTAACACCCTGTATATAGCCTCCACATTGACTCTGTACCGTAACACCCTGTATATAGCCTCCACACTGACTCTGTACCGGTAGACCCTGTATATAGCCTCCACATTGACTCTGTACCGTAACACCCTGTATATAGCCTCCATACTGACTCTGTACCGGTAGACCCTGTATATAGCCTCCACATTGACTCTGTACCGTAACACCCTGTATATAGCCTCCACGTTAACTCTGTACCGTAACACCCTGTATATAGCATCCACACTGACTCTGTACCGTAATACCCTGTATATAGCCTCCACACTGACTGTACCGTAATACCCTGTATATAGCCTCCACACTGACTCTGTACCGTAATACCCTGTATATAGCCTCCACACTGACTCTGTACCGTAATACCCTGTATATAGCCTCCACACTGACTCTGTACCGCAATACCCTGTATATAGCCTCCACACTGACTCTGTACTGTAATACCCTGTATATAGCCTCCACACTGACTCTGTACCGTAATACCCTGTATATAGCCTCCACACTGACTCTGTACCGTAATACCCTGTATATAGCCTCCACACTGACTCTGTACCGTAATACCCTGTATATAGCCTCCACACTGACTCTGTACCGTAATACCCTGTATATAGCCTCCGCACTGACTCTGTACCGTAATACCCTGTATATAGCCTCCACACTGACTCTGTACCGTAATACCCTGTATATAGCCTCCACACTGACTCTGTACCGCAATACCCTGTATATAGCCTCCACACTGACTGTACCGTAATACCCTGTATATAGCCTCCACACTGACTCTGTACCGTAATACCCTGTATATAGCCTCCACACTGACTCTGTACCGTAATACCCTGTATATAGCCTCCACATTGACTCTGTACCGTAATACCCTGTATATAGCCTCCACACTGACTCTGTACCGCAATACCCTGTATATAGCCTCCACACTGACTCTGTACCGTAATACCCTGTATATAGCCTCCACATTGACTCTGTACCGTAATACCCTGTATATAGCCTCCACACTGACTCTGTACCGTAATACCCTGTATATAGCCTCCACATTGACTCTGTACCGTAATACCCTGTATATAACCTCCACACTGACTCTGTACCGCAATACCCTGTATATAGCCTCCACACTGACTCTGTACCGTAATACCCTGTATATAGCCTCCACACTGACTCTGTACCGTAATACCCTGTATATAGCCTCCACACTGACTCTGTACCGCAATACCCTGTATATAGCCTCCACACTGACTCTGTACCGTAATACCCTGTATATAGCCTCCACACTGACTCTGTACCGTAATACCCTGTATATAGCCTCCACACTGACTCTGTACCGTAATACCCTGTATATAGCCTCCACACTGACTCTGTACCGTAATACCCTGTATATAGCCTCCACACTGACTCTGTACCGTAATACCCTGTATATAGCCTCCACACTGACTCTGTACCGTAATACCCTGTATATAGCCTCCACACTGACTCTGTACCGTAATACCCTGTATATAGCCTCCACACTGACTCTGTACCGTAATACCCTGTATATAGCCTCCACACTGACTCTGTACCGTAATACCCTGTATATAGCCTCCACATTGACTCTGTACCGTAATACCCTGTATATAGCCTCCACATTGACTCTGTACCATAATACCCTGTATATAGCCTCCACACTGACTCTGTACCGTAATACCCTGTATATAGCCTCCACATTGACTCTGTACCATAATACCCTGTATATAGCCTCCACACTGACTCTGTACCGTAATACCCTGTATATAGCCTCCACATTGACTCTGTACCATAATACCCTGTATATAGCCTCCACACTGACTCTGTACCGTAATACCCTGTATATAGCCTCCACACTGACTCTGTACCGTAATACCCTGTATATAGCCTCCACATTGACTCTGTACCATAATACCCTGTATATAGCCTCCACACTGACTCTGTACCATAATACCCTGTATATAGCCTCCACACTGACTCTGTACCGTAATACCCTGTATATAGCCTCCACACTGACTCTGTACCGTAATACCCTGTATATAGCCTCCACACTGACTCTGTACCGTAATACCCTGTATATAGCCTCCACACTGACTCTGTACCGTAATACCCTGTATATAGCCTCCACATTGACTCTGTACCGTAATACCCTGTATATAGCCTCCACATTGACTCTGTACCATAATACCCTGTATATAGCCTCCACACTGACTCTGTACCGTAATACCCTGTATATAGCCTCCACATTGACTCTGTACCATAATACCCTGTATATAGCCTCCACACTGACTCTGTACCGTAATACCCTGTATATAGCCTCCACACTGACTCTGTACCGTAATACCCTGTATATAGCCTCCACATTGACTCTGTACCATAATACCCTGTATATAGCCTCCACACTGACTCTGTACCGTAATACCCCTTATATAGCCTCCACACTGACTCTGTACCATAATACCCTGTATATAGCCTCCACACTGACTCTGTACCGTAATACCCTGTATATAGCCTCCACACTGACTCTGTACCGCAATACCCTGTATATAGCCTCCACATTGACTCTGTACCGTAATACCCTGTATATAGCCTCCACACTGACTCTGTACCGTAATACCCTGTATATAGCCTCCACACTGACTCTGTACCGTAATACCCTGTATATAGCCTCCACACTGACTCTGTACCGTAATACCCTGTATATAGCCTCCACACTGACTCTGTACCGTAATACCCTGTATATAGCCTCCACACTGACTCTGTACCGTAACACCCTGTATATAGCCTCCACACTGACTCTGTACCGTAACACCCTGTATATAGCCTCCACATTGACTCTGTACCGTAACACCCTGTATATAGCCTCCACACTGACTCTGTACCATAATACCCTGTATATAGCCTCCACACTGACTCTGTACCGTAATACCCTGTATATAGCCCTGCTACCGTTATTTTACTGTTGCTCTTTAATTATTTATTACTTTTATTTCCTTTTTTTTTGGTACTGTACTTTAAACTGCATTGTTGGTTAAGGGATTGTAATTAAGCATTTCACCTGTTGTATTCGGTGCAGGTGACAAATAACATTTGATTTGATCTGTGTGTGGCGTGAGATGTACCCTGTTGGTCCACCTTGTCGTATTTTACCGGGAATGGTTTAGGAATCCCCGACTGTGACCAGGACTGTGTAGTGGACTCTTTGCCCTGAGGCAATAGGTAACTTTCATCTCAGTGGTGTTACCAGGGCCTATGATATGGTATTAGGGTCAGGGGTGGTGTGGCAACAAGACAAGCATGTTCTATCACAAGGCCATGGTGTACCGTCTACTACTACTACTACTGTCAGTACTAACCAACAACACTGTGTGTGTGTCAGGAGAGCTTTGGGAACATGATGAGGGTCTACTACTACTGTCAGTACTAACCAACAACACTGTGTGTGTGTCAGGAGAGCTTTGGGAACATGACAAGGGTCTACTACTACTGTCAGTACTAACCAACAACACTGTGTGTGTGTCAGGAGAGCTTTGGGAACATGATGAGGGTCTACTACTACTGTCAGTACTAACCAACAACACTGTGTGTGTGTCAGGAGAGCTTTGGGAACATGACAAGGGTCTACTACTACTGTCAGTACTAACCAACAACACTGTGTGTGTGTCAGGAGAGCTTTGGGAACATGATGAGGGTCTACTACTACTGTCAGTACTAACCAACAACACTGTGTGTGTGTCAGGAGAGCTTTGGGAACATGATGAGGGTCTACTACTACTGTCAGTACTAACCAACAACACTGTGTGTGTGTGTGTGTGTGTGTGTGTGTGTGTGTGTGTGTGTGTGTGTGTGTGTGTGTGTGTGTGTGTGTGTGTGTGTGTGTGTGTGTGTGTGTGTGTGTCAGGTCAGGAGAGCTTTGGGAACATGACGAGGGTCTACTACTACTGTCAGTACTAACCAACAACACTGTGTGTGTGTCAGGAGAGCTTTGGGAACATGATGAGGGTCTACTACTACTGTCAGTACTAACCAACAACACTGTGTGTGTGTGTCAGGTCAGGAGCGATTTGGGAACATGACGAGGGTCTACTACCGTGAAGCCATGGGGGCGTTCATCGTTTTTGACATGACGCGGCCTTCCTCCTTCGAGGCTGTCACCAAGTGGAAGGAGGACCTGGACTCTAAACTCACACTGGCCAATGGGAAAAATGTGGCCGCTGTGCTATTGGCTAATAAGTGCGACCAGGGGCGGGACGTGCTGACCAACAACGGGATCCAGATGGAGAAGTTCTGTCAGGAGAATGGCTTTGTGGGATGGTACGAGACCTCTGCCAAGGTGAGAATACGCACCCGCACACACACGCAATCACACACACAAATAAGTCGTTTCATGAAAACTTCTTATCACACCTACACACACTGGCACACACACTCACCTTCCACAGCTGTGGAGTTTCACAGATGAACGAAAAGTGAGCGCTGTCTGTTGGATCAAAGTCAAAACACAGACAGACACACTCGCTCAGACACACTCGCACACGTGCGCACACACACACTGACACACACACACAATACTCTCCTATCCTGACAACTCGTGTGCCAGTGGAGTTCAAAATTCTGTGAGTCAGAAGAAGGTGAAAGGTCGTTACCGTGGTTTACCAGATTTATGAGGTGCCTTTTATGCTGAAAAGTTGTACCTGTCCAGACGTTAGTTGAACATATACTTTCACCTTTCCAGTCGGATTGATGAATGGGAGAGGGAGAAGCCATTAGTAAGGGAACTACTCCTTGGAATGGAATGTAGTCTTAAGTCTCTTCACTCAAAAACAAGAGAGTGATGTAGAGAGTGATGTAGAGGGTGATGTAGAGGGTGATGTAGAGGGTGATGTAGAGGGTGATGTAGAAGGTGATGTGTAGGGTGATGTGTAGGGTGATGTAGAGGGTGGTTTAGAGGGCTGTTTAGAGGGCTGTTTAGAGGGCTGTTTAGAGGGCTGTTTAGAGGGCGATGTAGAGGGTTGTTTAGAGGGTTGTTTAGAGGGCTGTTTAGAGGGCGATGTAGAGGGTTGTTTAGAGGGTGATGTAGAGGGTTGTTTAGAGGGTGATGTAGAGGGTTGTTTAGAGGGTGATGTAGAGGGTTGTTTAGAAGGTGATGTAGAGGGTTGTTTAGAGGGTGATGTAGAGTTGTTTAGAGTGATTTAGAGAGTGATTTAGAGAGTGATGTAGAGTAGTTTAGAGAGTGATGTAGAGAGTAGTTTAGAGAGTGATGTAGAGTATTGTAGAGAGTGATAGAGAAAGATGTTGCGAGTGATGTAGAGTTGTTTAGTTGTAGAAAGTTGTTTAGAGGGTGATGTAGAGAGTTGTTTAGCGAGACATTTAGAGTGATTTAGAGAGTTTAGAGAGTGATGTAGAGTTGTTTAGAGAGTGATGTAGAGAGTGATGTAGAGAGTGATGTAGAGAGTGATGTAGAGAGTTGTGTAGAGAGTTGTGTAAATAGTAGTGGTGTAAATAGAATAGAGTGGTGTAGGGAGTAGAGATTGGTGTAGGGAGTAGAGATTGGTGTAGGGAGTAGAGATTGGTGTAGGGAGTAGAGATTGGTGTAGGGAGAAGAGATTGGTGTAGAGTGGTGTAGGGAGTAGAGAGTGGTGTAGGGAGTAGAGAGTGGTGTAAATAGTAGAGTGGTGTAGAGAATCGAGTGCTGTGTATAATGATGTACAGAGTGTTGTTGGGAGTGGTGTAGAGAGTAGACAGGGGTGTAGACAGTGGTGTAGAGAATAGAGTGCTGTGGATAGTGATGTACAGAGTGGTGTTGAGAGATAGTGGTGTAGGTTGTAGAGTAGTATAGAGAGTGGTGTATGGAGTGATGCGGATTGTAGAGTGGTGTAGAGAATAGAGTTGTGTAGAGAGTGGTGTTGATAGTAGAGAATAGAGAGTGGTTAGAGAATGGTGTAGAGAATAGAGAGTGGTGTAGACAGTGGCGTAGGGAATAGAGTGTTGTAGAGAGTGGTGTAGATATTAGAGAGTGGTGTAGATATTAGAGAGTGGTGTAGATATTAGAGAGTGGTGTAGAGAATAGAGAGTGGTTGAGAGTGATAGTGGTGTAGAGTGGTGTAGAGAATAGAGAGTGGTGTAAATAGTAGAGTGGTGTAGACAGTGGTGTAGAGAGTAGACAGTGGTGTAGAGAGTAGACAGTGGTGTAGAGAATAGAGTGCTGTGGATAGTGATGTACAGAGTGTTATAGAGTGGTGTAGATATTAGAGAGTGGTGTAGAGAATAGAGTGGTTGAGAGTGATAGTGGTGGAGAGTGGTGTAGGTTGTAGAGTAGTGTAGTGTAGAGAATAGAGAGTGGTGTATGGAGTGATGTGGATTGTAGAGAGTGGTGTAGAGAATAGAGTGGTGCTGATAGTAGAGAATAGAGTAGAGTGGTTTAGAGAATGGTGTAGAGAATAGTGGTGTAGAGAATAGAGAGTGGTGTAGAGAGTAGACAGTGGTGTAGAGAGTAGACAGTGGTGTAGAGAGTAGACAGTGGTGTAGAGAATAGAGAGTGATAGTGATGTTGAGTGATATAGAGAGGGATAAATAGACGTGTTAGTGACGTAGATAGTGATATAGAGAGTGATAGTGACGTAGAGAGGGATATAGAGTTATATAGAGCGTGTTATAGAGAACAGTTAGACAAGTCCTTGAGCCTTTCAGTAGTTGAGTTCTCAAGTCCATCTCCCCAAAGGTTACATTACTACATCCTAGTGGAAATTCAAAAAATTACTTATTTTCTCAGAAAGAGCTTTGTGTGTGTGTGTGTGTGTCATGTGCCTGCTATTAGATAAAGCCCCCCTCTGTTACATGAACCCATTCTGAATTGAAGTGTGTGTTTATTTCTGTATTTCTGTATTGTTTGTGGTGATACAAGCCTATTACAGGAATCTACGAACAAGCTTTTGTTCTGATAATAGGTGATGTGAATGTCACGACTTCCACTGTCGGAGGCTCCTCTTCCTGTTCGGGTGGCGCTCGGCGGTCGTCGTCACCGGTCTACTAACAGATTCCCTCTTCCTCTTCCTGTTTGGGCGGCGCTCGGCGGTCGTCATCACCGGTCTACTAACAGATTCCCTCTTCCTGTTCGGGCGGCGCTCGGCGCTCGTCGTCACCGGTCTACTAACAGATTCCCTCTGCCTCTTCCTGTTCGGGCGGCGCTCGGCGGTCGTCGTCACCGGTCTACTAACAGATTCCCTCTTCCTGTTCGGGCGGCGCTCGGCGGTCGTCGTCACCGGTCTACTAACAGATTCCCTCTTCCTGTTCGGGCGGCGCTCGGCGCTCGTCGTCACCGGTCTACTAACAGATTCCCTCTGCCTCTTCCTGTTCGGGCGGCGCTCGGCGGTCGTCATCACCGCTCTACTAACAGATTCCCTCTTCCTGTTCGGGCGGCGCTCGGCGGTCGTCGTCACCGGTCTACTAACAGATTCCCTCTTCCTCTTCCTGTTCGGGCGGCGCTCGGCGGTCGTCGTCACCGGTCTACTAACAGATTCCCTCTTCCTCTTCCTGTTCGGGCGGCGCTCGGTGGTCGTCGTCGGTCTACTAACAGATTCCCTCTTCCTCTTCCTGTTCAGGCGGCGCTCGGCGGTCGTCGTCACCGGTCTACTAACAGATTCCCTCTTCCTCTTCCTGTTAAGGCGGCGCTCGGCAGTCGTCGTCACCGGTCTACTAACAGATTCCCTCTTCCTCTTCCTGTTCGGGCGGCGCTCGGCGGTCGTCGTCACCGGTCTACTAACAGATTCCCTTTTCCTCTTCTGTTGGTTATGTCTTATTGGTTTCACCTGTTTCACCTGTTTCTCGTTTGGGGTTTGGTTATGGGCTATTTAAGCCTGTTATGTCCGCCTACCTTTGTGTGGTCTTGTTTCTCTGTTCTGTGTTGTGGATGGTGTTTGTATTTCTCCGCACTGTTCGTGACCTGTTTTGGGTCGGTCATTTATTAGCCTGTTGTTTTGGCATGACCTTTTCTCACCGGAATAAATATGTTTTTCGTTAAACCTCTGCTCTCTCGCCCTGACTCCGCACCCACCACTCCTAGTTATGTAACAGTGAACGATTATTAGAGGTCTCTCGCTCTGTGTGTATATGTGGTAATGTAAGAGGTTATTAGAGGTCTCTCGCTCTGTGTGTATATGTGGTAATGTAAGAGGTTATTAGAGAGGAAGTCTGCTACAGACTTATGTCAAATCCTGATGAGCCCTCATGAATATTCAATATTCACCTGATTAATTCTGCTGCTCAGCTCACCACGTGATCGGAAGAAGTTTGTGTGTGTGGGCGAGGGTGTGGGCGAGGGTGTGTGTGTGGGCGAGGGTGTGTGTGTGGGCGAGGGTGCGTGCGTGTCTGTGTGTGTGGGCGAGGGTGTGTGTGTGGGCGAGGGTGCGTGCGTGTCTGTGTGTGTGTGTGTGGGCGAGGGTGTGGGCGAGGGTGCGTGTCTGTGTGTGTGGGCGAGGGTGTGTGTGTGGGCAAGGGTGCGTGTCTGTGTGTGTGAGAGAGAGTGTGTGTGGGTGTCGCTGGCGAAGCAGCTGCTGGAGGCCTGAAATATTCTAAAATCAGACGGGAGACATTTATCCCTGTCTTAATGTTCTTCATCTCATTGACTTCTCATTAGTGATCACTGACCCTGTCCTCTACTGACTTGAACCCATAGTTCACCTCAGCCCTGAAGGCTTCATTACAGAAACCACACCACCATATAAACATACGGATTTATGTTTTAGTCTCATTATCAAACAGTTGCAACTAGAAGTCGCCCTACGGCCGATTAATTAGGGCCGGTTAATTAGGGCCGATTAATTAGGGCCGATTTCAAGTTTTCATAACAATCGGTAATCAATATTTTTGGACGCCGATTACATTGCACTCCACGAGGAGACTGCATGGCAGGCTGACTACCTGTTATACGAGTGCAGCAAGGAGCCAAGATAAGATGCTAGCCAGCATTAAACTTATCTTATAAAAAACAATCAATCTTAACATAATCACTAGTTAACTACACATGGTTGATGATATTACTAGTTTATCTAGCTTGTCCTGCGTTGCATATAATCAATGCGGTTAATTTATCCTCGAATCACAGCCTATTTCACCAAACGGGTGATTTAACAAAAGCACATTCGTTGCACTAATGTACCTAACCATAAACATCAATGTACCTAACTATAAACATCAATGTACCTAACTATAAACACTAATGTACCTAAACATCAATGTACCTAACCATAAACATCAATGTACCTAACCATAAACATCAATGTACCTAACTATAAACATCAATGTACCTAACTATAAACATCAATGTACCTAACCATAAACATCAATGTACCTAACTATAAACATCAATGTACCTAACCATAAACATCAATGCCTTTCTTTAAATCAATATACAAGTATATGTTTTTTAACCTACATATTTAGTTAAAATAAATGCATGTTAGCAGGCAATATTAACTAGGGAAGTTGTGTCACTTCTAATTAAGTAATTAATTTGCTAGAATTTTACATAATTATGACATAACATTGAAGGTTGTGCAATGTAACAGCAATATTTAGACTTATGGATGCCACCCGGTTGATAAAATACAGAACGGTTCCGTATTTCACTGAAACAATAAACGTTTTGTTTTCGAGATGATAGTTTCCGGATTTGACCAGATTAATGACCTAAGGCTCATATTTTTGTATGTTTACTATATTATAATTATGTCTATGATTTGATAGAGCAGTCTGACTGAGCGGTGGTAGGTACCAGCAGGCTCGTAAGCATTCATTCAAACAGCACTTTCCTGCGTTTGCCAGCAGCTCTTCGCAATGCTTGAAGCATAGCGCTGTTTATGACTTCAAACCTATCAACTCTCGAGATTAGGCTGGCAATACTAAAGTACCTATAAGAACATCCAATAGTCAAAGGTATATGAAATACAAATGGTATAGAGAGAAATAGTCCTATAATTCCTATAATAACTACAACCTAAAACTTCTTAACTGGGAATATTGAAGACTCATGTTAAAAGGAACCACCAGCTTTCATATGTTCTCATGTTCTGAGCAAGGAACTTAAACGTTAGCTTTCTTACATGGCACATATTGCACTTTTACTTTCTTCTCCAACACTTTGTTTTTGCATTATTTAAACCAATTTGAACATGTTTCATTATTTATTTGAAACTAAATTGATTTTATTTATGTATTGTATTAAGTTAAAATAAAAGTGTTAATTCAGTGTTGTAATTGTTATTATTACAAATATATATATATATATATATGAGTGTGTGTGTATGTGGGTGAGTGTGTATGTGGGTGAGTGTGTATGTGTGTGTATGTGGGTGAGTGTGTGTGTGTATGTGGGTGAGTGTGTATGTGGGTGAGTTTGTATGTGGGTGAGTGTGTATGTGGGTAAATGTGTATGTGGGTGAGTGTGTATGTGTATGTGGGTGAGTGTGTGTGTGAGTGTGTGTATGTGGGTGAGTGTGTATGTGGGTGAGTGAGTGTGTATGTGGGTGAGTGTGTGTGTGTGTGTGTGTATGTGGGTGAGTGTGTGTGTGTGTATGTGGGTGAGTGAGTGTGTATGTGGGTGAGTGAGTGTGTATGTGGGTGAGTGTGTATGTGGGTGAGTGAGTGTGTATGTGGATGAGTGAGTGTATGTGGGTGTGTATGAGCGTGTGTGTATGTGGGTGAGTGAGTGAGTGTGAATGAGGGTGGATCTTCAACTTTTAGTTCATAGCATCAAAATGTCACACTGGCACAACTGAGGAGCCATACACTCACAGCCACAAACACACACTCAAAGCCACAAACACACACTCAAAGCCACAAACACACACTCAAAGCCACAAACACACACTCAAAGCCACAAACACACACTCACATCGACGAAACACTACACTCATATCCAGACAGAAACATGCAGTGGTCTTGGACAGTAATTCATCACATTTTCCTCTCTCTCTCTCTTTCTCTCTTTCTTTAGGAGAATATGAATATAGATGAAGCAGCTAACTGTCTGGTGAAGCACATCATCGCCAACGAGAATGATATCCTCCAATCAGAAGTCCCTGACACCGTCTCTCCGCAATTAAACTCTGTCAGGGGTGGGACCTGCTCCTCCTGTTTCAAATCATAGAACACCACCACCACCACTACACACCACCACCATCACTACACACCACCACTACACACCACCACTACACACCACTACCATCACTACACACCATCACTACACACCACCACTACACACCACTACCATCACTACACACCACCACTACACACCACCACCATCACTACACACCACCACTACCCACCACTACCATCACTACACACCATCACTACACACCATCACCATCATTACACACCACCACCATCACTACACACCACCACTACACACCACCACTACCCACCACTACCCTCACTACACGCCATCACTACACACCACTACACACCACCACCATCACTACACACCACCACTACACACCACCACTACCCACCACTACCATCACTACACACCATCACTACACACCACCACCATCATTACACACCACCACCATCACTACACACCATCACTACACACCACCACCATCACTACACACCACCACCACCACTACACACCACCACCATCACTACACACCACCACCATCACTACCCACCATCACTACACACCACCACCATCACTACACACCACCAATACACACCACCACCATCACTACACACCACCACCATCACTACACACCACCACCATCACTACACACCACCACCATCACTACACACCACCACCATCACTACACACCACCACCATCACTACACACTACCACCATCACTACACACCACCACCATCACTACACACTACCACCACCACTACACCCACCACCACCATCAATCACTACACACACCACCAGCATCACTACACACACCACCAGCATCAATCACTACACACACCACCAGCATCAATCACTACACACACCACCACCATCAATCACTACACACACCACCAGCATCAATCACTACACACACCACCAGCATCACTACACAAACCACCAGCATCACTACACACACCACCAGCATCACTACACATCACCAGCATCACTACACACCACCAGCATCAATCACTACACATACCACCAGCATCACTACACACACCACCAGCATCACTACACACACCACCAGCATCACTACACACACTACCAGCATCACTACACACACCACCACCATCACTACACACACCACCAGCATCACTACACACCACCAGCATCACTACACACCACCAGCATCACTACACACTCCTCCTCCACCACCACCACCTCAGAGACTAAGGTGCAGATAGTCACTGAGGTGAAAATAGTCAGATAGTGCAGATAGTGTGTATGTGTCACAGGAGGTTGGTGGCAGCTGTATTGGGGACGACTGGCTCTTAGTAATGGCTGTAACAAAATACCTGGAATGGTTTTCATGTGTTTGATACCATTCCATTCCAGCCATCCTCGCCTCAACAGCCTCCTGTGGTTTGTGTTCGCTCTGTGTGTGTTTTTGTGTTTATTTATGCCTTTGGGATTTTATCAGAGACAAGGTCACCCTCTTGGCGACTCAGAGCCTTGTTGCCGTCTCCGTAACCATGGAGACAGAGCTAACGAAGACACACTCCGCAGGTACTTCTGTTAAACGATTCACCCCATACAGCCGTCCTTCAGTCTCTCTTTATTTATCTCTCCCTCTATCCATCACCTCTTCCCCTGCATCTCTATGTTTCACTCTCTGTTGTCTCTTTTTCCTGACTACAACTCCCATGTTTCCCACATTTAACCAATCACATTTAGAAGGCTTTACCACAGAGTCTGTAACACAGTACAGTACTTCCAGACCACTCCAGTATTTCACAGTACAGTACTTCCTTGCCAGTCCACTCTGTCCATTCCAGCATGGCACACGACAGTGGGCTTCAGACACATGCTCTGTTTAATATTGTTGAATAATCTGGGTTTATTCATTATGGTACTGGTGTTATGTTAATGATATATTATGTTCTCAAGTGCATTAAAGATGACCAAGATGTTAATATATACATGGACTGTTGCTGTTATAATGTAGAATGTCTTGTTTTTATTTAATATTGTGTTTAAATGAACTGCAACACATCATCATGAAGTGGCAGCATACCACCCTGCATACCACTGCCGGCTTGCTTCTGAAGCTAAGCAGGGTTGGTCCTGGTCATGGGAGACCAGATGCTGCTGGAAGTGGTGTTGGAGGGCCAGTAGGAGGCACTCTTTCCTCTGCTCTAAAAAAAAATGCCCCAGGGCAGTGATTGGGGACACTACCCTGTGTAAGGTGCCATCTTTCGGATGGGACGTTAAATGGGTGTCCTGACTCTGAGGTCATTAAAGATCCCATGGCACTTATCGTAGGGGTGTTAACCCCTGTGTCCTGGCTAAATTCCCAATCTGGCCCTCAAACGGTCACCTAATAATCCCCAGTATACAATTGGCTCATTCATCCCCCTCCTCTCCCCTGTAACTATTCCCCAGGTCGTTGCTGTAAATGAGAACGTGTTCTCAGTCAACTTACCTGATAAAATAACACAAAAAAATGCCCACTTCAGCATCAAATTTTTTTGTATTTATCAATTTCTAATGAATGTTGTATTGTCACCATTCTGTAATATGTTTGAATATAGGATTACTACAGATATATAACAGTACATACTTATGTATGTAGCCAGGTTGTAATAACAGGTTAATATTTCCTTTTAGAGATGATACTCTGAATAAACCATAGCTTTTCAGACGACTGGGTCCCTTTTCTGTTGTGTCAACTTGAGAATCACTGTATTACAGTTTCCTGAGTGGAAGTCTCTGTGTGCATATTCCTCTGTGTAACGGGTCTATTAGAACAGATCTGGTTTGTTTTAGTTCCAGTGACCTTTGATTGACCTTTCAATGTGAAAGACGGTAGACTCTTCAGACAATCCGATCACTGTCCTCACAGTTCCTCTCATGTCTGAGAAAATATCAGCTCATAAACTCAGCAAAAAAAGAAACATCCCTTCTTCAGGACCCTGTCTTTCAAAGATAATTCGTAAACATCCAAATAACTTCACAGATCTTCATTGTAAAGAGTTTAAACACTGTTTACCATGCTTGTTCAATGATCCATAAACAAATAATGAACATGCACCTGTGGAACGGTCGTTAAGACACTAACAGCTTACAGACGGTAGGCAATTAAGGTCACAGTTATGACAACTTAGGACACTAAATAGGCCTTTCTACTGACTCTGAAAAACACCAGAAGAAAGATTCCCAGGGTCCCTGCTCATCTGTGTGAATGTGCCTTAGGCATGCTGCAAGGAGGCATGAGGACTGCAGATGTGGCCATCTGCAGTCCTCATGCAGATGAATGACAACAACAACTGCCAAGGTTACACCAGGAACGCACAATCCCTCCATCAGTGCTCGGACTGTCCTCAATAGGCTGAGAGAGGCTGGACCTAGGGCTTTGTAGGCCTGTTGTCACCGATGGGGACAAACCCACCGTCGAATAACCAGACAGGAATGGCAAAAACTGCCCTTCACTGACGAGTCGCGGCTTGGTCTCCCCAGGGGTGATGGCCGATTCGCGATTATCGTCGAAAGAATGAGCGTTACACCGAGTCCTGTACTCTGGAGAGGGATCGATTTGGAGGTGGTGTCCATCATGGTCTGCGGCGGTGTGTCACAGCATCATCGGACTGAGCCCCCCCCCCCCCCCCCCCCCCCCCACACACACACAGATGTCCGGGAACTTGCAGGTACCTTGGTGGAAGAGTGGGGTAACATCTCACAGCAAGAACGGACAAATCTGGTGCAGTCCATGAGGAGGAGATGCACTGCAGTACTTAATGCAGCTGGTGGCCACACCAAATACAGACTTTTTTGGGGGGTTTTGACCCCCCCTTTGTTCAGGGACACATTATTCCATTTATTTTAGTCACATGTCTGTGGAACTTGTTCAGTTTATGTCTCAGTTGTTGAATATTATGTTCATACAAATATTAACGCGTGAAGTTTGCAGAAAATAAACACAATTGACAGTGAGAGGACGTTTCTTTTTTTGCTGAGTTTAGAAACACAGAATACAAGGTTCTCTTCCCCTGTTCTCTTTGCTTCCCTTATGGGCGGCAGGTTACCTAGCGCTTGAAAGCTTTGGGCCAGAAATAAAAAATGTCTCTGTTTTGAATCCCCGAGCTGGTAAGGTTGAAGTAATCTGTTGTTCTGCCTTTGAGCAAGGCAGTTAACCCCCAAAAGCAACAGCTACCCGGGGACTTCGATTAAGGCATCCTCCCCCCTCTGATTAGAAGTTACATTATGAAGACAAATTCCCCCATTCTTGATCTATCTCTCTCTAATTGCATGTTTCCAGAGATGACGTTTTGCGCGTCATTTAACAGTGTGATTCCCTCACCCCAGAGTGAGGTGTCTTTGTCTGATTTCACAGAACCTCTCTCAGATATGAGACAGCGATAGTGAGACCACACACACACACACACCTACGCAAGCTCACACACACACACGCTGAAGGTCTACCTGCTAATTTGTAATAATCGATTGTGAATTGTAGTGCTGATATGTGAGAGAGACAGAGAGAGTCCCCTGTGACTTCTAAAAGAAGGAGTGAGAGAAAAGGGGAGGGAGAGAAGGAGTGAGATCTAAAGAAGTTATGTCTGTTGAGGGACTGTGGTTGAGGAGGTGTATAGGGACATATATGGACATCTTTATGTGGTGTGGAATACACACACACACACACACACACACACACACACACAAGAGAAAGCCTAGTTGGACAACCGGTTACTGAACTAGTGTAACGTCAATAAGACTCACTTTACAGCATATGTGTTTGATTCTGAGGCCAGAAGGCATACTCTAACTGTGAATAAAACACACAAAATGGAATCAATAGTCAGGCCCAGGGGAAGGCTGTGAAAGAAATAGTGCTAGCGCTGCCTAGTCTGATCAATAGATGTATGAGTAGCTACTACCATCTCAAATATAGAGCACGTTTTCAAAGGAGATCCCAGAATATCAACTTCCATTTAGAAGCAGTGTGAGTGAGTCATCATCCAGACTGGAGCAGGACTGAAGAGGTACTCAGAATATGAATCACTCTCTGAAGGCAGAGCCAGGGCCATGGGCACTCAGCACTCCCAACCCACTCCTTCACATCTGCACACACAGTAGGGGCTGGATCAGGGGGCTTAGAGGTTTGGTGCTAGGGGAATAGGGACTATGCGTATGGGCTAGGGGAAGGGGCTAGTGTGTTAGAGGAATAGGGGCTGAAGTTAGAATCCTTAGTTGCCTCATCCACTTTTGGACTAATAAATGAATGATATACAATGGCTTGCTAAAGTATTCACCCTCTGCATTTTTCCTATTTCGTTGCCTTACAACCTGGAATTAAAATCGTTTTTTTGGGGTTTGTATCATTTGATTTACACAACATGCCTACCACTTTGAAGATGCAAAATATTTTTTCTTGTGAAACAAACAAGAAATAAGACAAAAAAACTGAAAACTTGAGCGTGCATAACTATTCATCGCCCCAAAAGTAATACTTTGAAGAGCCCCATTTTGCAGTAATTACATCTGCAAGTCTCTTGGGGTACGTCACTATAAGCTTGGCACATCTAGCCACTGGGATTTTTTCCCATTCTTCAAGGCAAAACTGCTCCAGCTCCTTCAAGCTGGGTGGGTTCCGCTGGTGAACAGCATTCGTTAAGTCATACCACAGATTCTCAATTGGATTGAGGTCTGGGCTTTGACTAGGCCATTCCAAGACATTTATATGTTTCCTGTTAAACCACTCAAGTGTTGCTTTAGCAGTATGCTACGGGTCATTGTCCTGCTGGAAGGTGAACCTCCATCTCTGTCTCAAGTCTCTGGAAGACTGAAACAGGTTTCCCTCAAAGATTTCCCTGCATTTAGTGCCATCCATCATTCCTTCAATTCTGACCAGTTTCCCAGTCCCTTCCGATGAAAAACATCCCCACAGCATGTTGCTGTCACCACCATGCTTACCTGTGGGGATGTTGTTTTTGGGTGATGAGAGGTGTTGGGTTTGTGCCAAACATTGAGTTTTTCTTGATGGCCAAAAAGCTCAATTTAGCCTCGTCTGACCAGAGTACATTCGTCCATATGTTTGGGGGGTCTACCACATGCCTTTTGGCATTTTTTCTTTAAGCAATGGCTTTTTTCTGACTACTCTTCCGTAAAGCCCAGTTCTGTGGAGTATACAGCTTAAAGTGGTCCTATGGACAGATACTCCAATCTCTGCTGTGTCATGCCTTGGTCATAGTATTTTGTGTTTTCGTTATATATTTGGTCAGGCCAGGGTGTGACATGGGTTATTTTGTTGTGTTTCGTATTGGGGTTTTGTAGGCATTGGGATTGCGGCTGAGTAGGGGTGTAGCATAGGTTTGGCTGCCTGAGGCGGTTCTCAATCAGAGTCAGGTGATTCTCGTTGTCTCTGATTGGGAACCATATTTAGGTAGCCGGGGTTTCATGTGTATTTTGTGGGTGATTGTTCCTGTCTTTGTGTTTGCACCAGATAGGGCTGTTTCGGTTTTCACATTACGTTTATTGTTTTTGTAAGTTCTGCATGGAGCAGCCTGAGCTGTCAATCTGCATAGAGCTGCCAGTCTGCATGGAGCAGCCAAAGCTGCCAGTCTGCATGGAGCAGCCAGAGCTGCCAGTTTGCATGGAGCAGCCAGAGCTGTCAGTCTGCATAGAGCTGCCAGTCTGCATGGAGCAGCCAAAGCTGCCAGTCTGCATGGAGCAGCCAAAGCTGCCAGTCTGCATGGAGCAGCCAGAGCTGCCAGTTTGCATGGAGCAGCCAGAGCTGTCAGTCTGCATAGAGCTGCCAGTCTGCATGGAGCAGCCAGAGCTGCCAGTCTGCATGGAGCAGCCAGAGCAGCTAGATCCGCCAGTCAACCAGATTCTTCCAGATCTGCCAGTCAACCAGATTCTTCCAGATCTGCCAGTCAGCCATGATCTTCCAGATCTGCTAGTCAACCAGACTCTTCCAGATCCGCCAGCCAGCCAGGATCTGCCGGAGCCAACTACCTGCCTGAGCTTCATCTCAGTACTGGGCTTCCTCTCAGTACTGGGCTTCCCCTCAGTCCCGAGCTGCCTCAGTCCCGAGCTGCCCCTCAGTCCTGAGCTGCCCCTCAGTCCAGTGGGGTTCTGGGTGAGGACTATTAGGCCATGGTCGGCGGCGAGAGTGGATTATCCCAGGATGAGAAGGGGAGGAACTATGACATTAATGGAGTGGGGTCCACGTCCCGAGCCGGAGCCGCCACCATGGACAGACGCCCACCCGGACCCTCCCTATGGTTTTGAGGTGCGTCCGGGAGTCCGCACCTTAGGGGGGGGGGGGTTCTGTCACGCCTTGGTCATAGTATTTTGTGTTTTTGTTATATATTTGGTCAAGCCAGGGTGTGACATGGGTTATTTTGTTGTGTTTCGTATTGGGGTTTTGTAGGCATTGGGATTGCGGCTGAGTAGGGGTGTAGCATAGGTTTGGCTGCCTGAGGCGGTTCTCAATCAGAGTCAGGTGATTCTCGTTGTCTCTGATTGGGAACCATATTCAGGTAGCCGGGGTTTCACTGTGTATGTTGTGGGTGATTGTTCCTGTCTTTGTGTTTGCACCAGATAGGGCTGTTTCGGTTTTCACATTACGTTTATTGTTTTTGTAAGTTCGTGTTTCTTTATTATTTAATAAACATGGATTGCAAATAGCCACGCTGCATTTTGGTCCGACTCTCCTTCGACAGAAGAAAGCCATTACATGCTGTGGAGCTTTGCAGCTCCTTCAGGGTTATCTTTGGTCTCTTTGTTGCCTCTGATCAATGCCCTCCTTGCCTGGTCCGTGAGTTTTGGTGGGCGGCCCTCTCTTGGCAGGTTTGTTGTCGTGCCATATTCTTTCAATTTTTTAATAATGGATTTAATGGTGCTCCGTGGTATGTTAAATTTTCTAACCCAACCCTGATCTTTACTTCTCCACAACTTTGTCCCTGACCTGTTTGTAGAGCTACTTGGTCATGGTGCCGCTTGCTTGGTGGTGCCCCTTGCTTAGTGGTGTTGCAGACTCTGGGGCCTTTCAGAACAGGTATATATATACTGAGATCATGTGACACTTAGATTGCACACAGGTGGACATTATTTAACTAACTATGTGACTTCTGAAGGTAATTGGTTGCACCAGATCTTATTTAGGGGCTTCATAGCAAAGGGGGTGAATGCATATGCAGGCACCACTTTTCCGTTTTTAATTATTTTACTTTTTTTTTTTCAATTCACTTCACCAATTTGGACTATTTTGTGTATGTTCATTACATGAAATCCAAATAAAAATCTGTTTAAATTACAGGTTGTAATGCAACAAAATAGGAAAAATGCCAAGGGGGATGAATACTTTTGCATTGCACCATACACTGAGCATACAAAACATTAGGACAGACTGACCAGGTGAATCCAAGTGAAAGCTATGCTCCCTTATTGATGTCACTTGTTAAATCACTTCAATCAGTGGAGATTTAAAAAAAAAAAAAACTATTTAACTAGGCAAGTCAGTTAAGAACAAATTCTTATTTTCAATAACGGCCTAGGAATAGTGGGTTAACTGCCTGTTCAGGGGCAGAACAAAAGATTTGTACCTTGTCAGCTCGGGGGTTTGAACTTGCAACCTTCCGGTTACTAGTCCAACACGCTAACCACTAGGCTACCCTGACGCCCCAGATGAAGGGGAGGAAACCGGTTAAAGAAGGATTTTTAAGCCTTGAGACAATTGAGACATGGGTTGTGTATGTGTACCATTCAGAGGGTGAATGGGAAAGAAACAAAGTCACTTTGAATGGGTTATGGTGGTAGGTGCCAGGTCCACCGGTTTGTGTCAAGAACTGCCACGCTGCTGAGTTTTTCATGCTCAACAGTTTTTCGTGTGTATCAAGAATGGTACACCTCCCAAAGGACAACCAACCAACTTGTCACAACTGTGGGAAGCATTGGAGTCCATCCCACAACGAATTGAGGCTGTTCTGAGGGCAAAATGGGCAGCTACAACTCAGTATTAGGAAGGTGTTGTTTATGAACCAGGTCCTACCTTGAAAAAGCCCTTAGGATAATGGTCTCAGGATGCAGCGGCAGTAAAGCTCTCAGAATGTGTGTGTATGCTTTTGTGGGCGAAAGAGAGTGTGAGAGAGAGAGTGTGCGTATGTGATTGAGAGAGTGTGTGTGCGAGAGAGAGATAGAGAGTGTGTATGAGAGAGAGAGTGTGTGTATGTCATAGAGAGAGAGAGAGAGAGAGACACACAGAGAGAGAGAGTGTGTGTGCGAGAGAGAGAGAGAGTGTGTGTGTATGCTTTAGTGGGCGAAAGAGAGAGTGTGTGAGAGAGAGAGTGTGCGTATGTGATTGAGAGAGTGTGTGTGCGAGAGAGAGATAGAGAGTGTGTATGAGAGAGAGAGTGTGTGTATGTCATAGAGAGAGAGAGAGACACACAGAGAGAGAGAGTGTGTGTGCGAGAGAGAGAGAGAGAGAGTGTGTGTGTGTGTATGTCATAGAGAGAGAGAGAGACAGAGAGAGTGTGTGAGAGAGAGAGAGAGAGGGAGAGAGAGAGAGAGAGAGAGAGAGAGTGTGTGTGTGTGTGTGTATGTCATAGAGAGAGAGACAGAGAGAGTGTGTGTGTGTGAGAGAGGGAGAGAGAGTGTGTATGAGAGAGAGAGAGAGAGAGAGAGAGAGAGAGAGTGTGTGTGAGTGTGTTTATGATGGGGTGCTTGATGGCTCAAATGGCCTTGGCAGAGAGGAGGGAACAGAAAGTATGGGTCAGCAATGCCGTTCCCCGCTGAGTCAACGGACTCGTCTAGCATCACACACAGCACACAATACCATCATGTGCTTGACAGTATGTTGTATGTGAGTGAGTGTGTCTTACCCGTGCCCTTCGTTTGACTGGAAATTAGACGTAGGCTGAGTGCCAGTATGGGTGCTCCCAACGCCATCTAGCAGCACTATGTTGAAACTGCTGACAGAAGGTAGGTCTACGGCCCACTCTCCAAACAACTTCCCACTGCCTCACACACCTGATACCAATATGGTGGGAACTGGATTCACGTAGAAGACCAGCTGGAGTCATCCCTATATTACTGGTAGTAGAAGACCAGCTGGAGTCATCCCTATATTACTGGTAGTAGAAGACCAGCTGGAGTCATCCCTATATTACTGGTAGTAGAAGGCCAGATGGAGTCATCCCTATATTACTGGTAGTAGAAGGCCAGATGGAGTCATCCCTATATTACTGGTAGTAGAAGACCAGCTGGAGTCATCCCTATATTACTGGTAGTAGAAGACCAGCTGGAGTCATCCCAGTTGAAGACATGAGAAGGTCATTAACAGGTGTGGGGTGGTGGAAGAGAAGACAGGGGGAGGTCCTTATCAGGTGTGGGGTGGTGGAAGAGAAGACAGGGGGAGGTCCTTATCAGGTGTGGGGCGGTGGAAGAGAAGACAGGGGGAGGTCCTTATCAGGTGTGGGGTGGTGGAAGAGAAGACAAGGGGAGGTCCTTATCAGGTGTGGGGTGGTGGAAGAGAAGACAGGGGGAGGTCCTTATCAGGTGTGGGGTGGTGGAAGAGAAGACATGAGGAGGTCCTTATCAGGTGTGGGGTGGTGGGAGAGAAGACATGAGGAGGTCCTTATCAGGTGTGGGTGGTGGAAGAGAAGACAGAAGTATGGAGGTGTGAGGTATGGGAGTTCTTGTGATGAGGCGGGGTGGTTTGGGTGAGTTGGTGTGTGTGTGGGCGTGCATGCAGGCGAGCGTGGAACTGTGTGATTGGTCAATTGGAAGCAGTGGTTGTCATGGCAACAGAGCATTCTGGAACACTGTCTCATTCCTTAGGATCCGAATCCCCACAGAATCTCAACCATCTCTCTCTCGCTAGCTCTCTCTCTCCCACTCTTATCCTCACTACATCTTTCCCCTCTCCCTCCCTACTTCCCCAATCTACTCCAGTCAGTTAGATGTAAATAGCCACCTTCACCCCTCATACTCACTCACCCTCACCCCTCATACTCACTCACCCTCCCCATCATATTCACCCCTCATACTCACCCCCCCCCCCCATACTCAGCCTCCCCCTCATACTCAGCCTCCCCCTCATACTCAGCCTCCCCCTCATACTCACCCTCACCCCTCATACTCACCCTCCCCATCATATTCACCCCTCATACTCACCCTCACCCCTCATACTCACCCTCCCATCATATTCACCCCTCATACTCACCTCCCCATCATATTCACCCCTCATACTCACCCTCCCCATCATATTCACCCCTCATACTCACCCTCCCCATCATATTCACCCCTCATACTCACCCTCACCCCTCATACTCACCCTCCCCATCATATTCACCCCTCATACTCACCCTCACCCCTCATACTCACCCTCCCCATCATATTCACCCCTCATACTCACCCTCCCCATCATATTCACCCCTCATACTCACCCTCACCCCTCATACTCACCCTCCCCATCATATTCACCCCTCATACTCACACTCCGCATCATACTCCCCCTCCCCACCATACTCACCCCTCATTCTCACCCCTCATATTCACCCTCCCCATCATACTTACCCCTCACACTCACCCTCCCCATCATAATCACCCCTCACTCTCCCCCTCATACTCACCCTCCCTATCATACTCACCCCTCATACTCACACTTCGCATCATTCTCACCCCTCACTCTCCCCATCATACTCATCCTCTCCATCATACTCACCCTATCCATCATACTCACCCCTCATACTCACACTCCCCCTCATACTCACCCTCCCCATCACACTCACCCCATCATATTCACCCCTCATTCTCACCCCTCATACTCAACCGCCCCATCATACTCACTCTCCCCCTCATACTCACTCTCCCCCTCATACTCACTCTCCCCCTCATTCTCACCATCCCCATCAAACTCACTCTCCCCCTCATACTCACCCTCCCCATCATACTCACCCCATCATACTCACCCCTCATTCTCACCCTTCATTCTCCCCCTCCCCCTCATACTCACCCCTCATTCTCACCCTCCCCCTCATACTCAGCCTCCCCATCATATTCACCCCTCATTCTCACCCATCATTCTCCCCCTCCCCCTCATTCTCAGCCTCCCCATCATACTCACTCTCCCCCTCATATTCACCCCTCATACTACCCCTCCCCCTCATACTCCCCCTCATACCCCCCTCCCACTCATACTTACCCTCCCCATCATACTTACCCCTCATACTCACACTTCACATCATTCTCACCCCTCATACTCACCCCTCATACTCACCCTCCCCCTCATACTCAGCCTCCCCCTCATACTCACCCTCCCCCTCATATTCACCCCTCATACTCCCCCTACCCCTCATACTCAGCCTCCCCCTCATACTCAGCCTCCCCATCATATTCACCCCTCATACTCCCCCTCCCCCTCATACTCACCCTCCCCATCATACTCACCCTCCCCCTCATACTCAGCCTCCCCATCATATTCACCCCTCATACTCCCCCTCCCCCTCATACTCAGCCTCCCCCTCATATTCACCCCTCATACTCACCCTCCCAATCATATGCACCATCCCCCTCAAACTCACACTCCCCATCATACTCACCCCTCACTCTCCCCATCATACTCACCCCTCATACTCACCCTCCCCATCAATCTCCCCATCATACTCTCCCCATCATACTCACCCCTCATTGTCACCCCTCATACTCACACTCCCCCTCATACTCCCCCTCCCTCTCATACTCACCCCTCATACTCACACTCCCCCTCATACTCACCCCATCATACTCACACTCCTTCTCATACTCACCTCTCATACTCACCCCTGATTCTCACCCCTCATACTCACACTCCCCATCATACTCACCCCTCATACTCTCCCTCCCCATCATTCTCCCCCTCCCCTTCATTCTCACCCCTCATACTCACCCTCCTCATCATACTCACCTCATACTCTTCATCATACTCACCCCTCATTCTCACACTCCCCCTCACTCCCCCTCTCCCTCATACTCACCCTCCCCATCATACTCACTCTCCCCCTCATACTCACGCCATCATACTCTCCCTCCCCATCATTTCCCCCCTCCCCTTCATTCTCACCCCTCATACTCACCCCTCATACTCTCCCTCCCCATCATTTCCCCCCTCCCCTTCATTCTCACTCCTCATACTCACCCTCCCCATCATACTCACCCCATCATACTCACCCCATCATACTCACCCTCCCCTTCATTCTCACCCCTCATACTCCCCCGCCCCATCATTCTCACCCTCCCCCTGATACTCAACCCTCATACTCACCCTCCCCATCATATTCACCATCCCCCTCAAACTCACACTCCCCATCATACTCACCCCTCACTCTCCCCCTCATACTCACTCTCCCCATCATACTCTCCCCATCATACTCACCCCTCATTGTCACCCCTCATACTCACACTCCCCATCATACTCACCCCTCACTCTCCCCCTCATACCCACCCTCCCCATCATAATCACCCCTCATACTCACCCCATCACACTCACCCTCACCATCATACTCACCCCTCATTCTCACCCCTCATACTCTCCCTCCCTATCATAATCACCCCTCATACTCACCCCATCATACTCCCCCTCATACTCACCCTCACCATCATACTCACCCCTCATGCTCACACTCCCCCTCATACCTGCCCTCCCCCTCATACTCACCCTCCCCATCATACTCACACTCCCTCTCATTCTCACCCCATCATACTCTCCTCTCATTCTCACCCCTCATACTCACACTCCCCCTCCCCCTCCCCATCATACTCACTCTCCCCCTCATACTCACGCCATCATACTCTCCTCTCATTCTCACCCCTCATACTCTCCCTCCCCATCATTTCCCCCCTCCCCTTCATTCTCACCCCTCATACTCACCCCTCATACTCTCCCTCCCCATCATTTCCCCCCTCCCCTTCATTCTCACCCCTCATACTCACCCCATCATACTCTCCCCATCATACTCTCCTCTCATTCTCACCCCTCACACTCACACTCCCCCTCACACTCCCCCTCACACTCCCCCTCATACTCACCCCATCATACTCTCCCTCCCCATAATTTCCCCCCACCGCTCATACTAACCTCACCCCTCATACTCACCCTCACCCCTCATACTCACCATCACCCCTCATACCCACCCTCATTAATTGATAACTTTGTCCCAAATGGTTCCCTATTTAGTGTACTACTTTTGACCAGGGCCTACAGGGCTAGTAGTGCACTAAATAGGGAATACGGTGTCATTTGGGACATTACCTTTTTTGTTTCTGTCTGACTGCCTCCGTAACCCCCAGACACAGAAATACATTAGATAAATGTGTTTCTGTATTACAGCTCGATGCCTTACAGAATCCCATTCCTCTCTCGCTGTCTGTCCACACTGTGATTTATTGTAATATTAGAGAGTGGTCACTGTCTGAGAGAGAATAACCAACAGCACACAGGAACACCTGATGCCCCAGACGACACTCCTTTTTTCAGATTAGAGAGAGAAATGGGGAGCAAGATAGTGCAGGAGAGAGAGATACAGGAGAGAAAGAGAGAAATGGGGAGCAAGAGAGTTGAAGAGCAGGAGAGAGAGATACAGGAGAGAAAGAGAGAAATGGGGGAGGAATGAGAGACAGCAACTGAGAGGGAGGGAGGTCTGTTTTTAAAACGAATGTCCATGCAATGTCACTGTGTCGTTCTAAAACCTTGCTCCTACTGCGATCCTTCCCTCAATCCCTCCATCAGGAAAGAGGAGGAGGAGTATCCGAAGGAGAGAGTATTGACCTCCTTCCACCTCCTCAGCTATGTCATTAGGAAAGTATTGAAAGCTTGCCTGTCTCGCCTTGCCCCGTGGGATGCTGGATAATTCTCTGTTTATGAGGTTTTATTGGGTATCTATCGGTTCATGACCCCGGATCTCTGTGGCGTCTGTAACCCCTGACAGCTCTAGGATTATAGCGACCTATTCAGAAAAGTTTTCCAGAAAAGACCAACTACACTTGACAGAATAGGTTTTCTCACAGGAGCTGTGGGCCCTTTGGGGTTGTAGTGTGGGAATGGTTCAGTCACTGCTTAATTCACTAGCACCAGCGCGCTTCAATCAAATGTATTTATAAAGCCCTTTTTACATCAGCTGATGTCACAAAGTGCTTATACAGAAACCCAGCCTAAAACCCCAAACAGCAAGCAATGAAGATGTAGAAGCACGGTGGCTTGGAAAAACTCCCTAGAAAGGCAGGAACCTAGGAAGAACCCTAGAGAATAACTAGGCTCTGAGAGGTGGCCAGTCCTCTTCTGGCTGTGCCGGGTGGAGATTATAAGAGTACATGGAACAATAAGGCCAGATTCTTCTTCAAGATGTTCAAACGTTCATAGATGACCAGCAGGGTCAAATAATAATCACAGTGGTTGTAGAGGGTGCAACAGGTCAGCACCTCAGGAGTAAATGTCAGTTGGCTTTTCATAGCTGAGCATTCAGAGGTCGAGAGAGAGAGTCGAAAACAGCAGATCCAGGACAAGGTAGCACATCCGGTGAACGGGTCACCGCAGGCAGAACAGTTGAATCTGAATCAGCAGCACGACCAGATGCCTTGCCGTTCACCTTCACATCCCTGGGCCAGAATATACTCAATCATAGGATCTACTGAAAAGTCTTCTAAAGACTTAAAGGTTGAGACCGAGTCTGCGTCTCTCACCTGGATAGGCAGACCATTCCATAAAAATGGAGCTCTATAGGGGAAAGCCCTGCCTCCAGCTGTTTGCTTAGAAATTCTAGGGACAGTTAGAAAGGCCTGCGTCTTGTGACCGTAGCATACGTGTAGGTATGTACGGCAGGACAAAATTGGAGAGATAGGTAGGAGCAAGTCCATGTAATGCTTTGTAGGTTAGCAGTAAAACCTTGGAATAAGCCCTACCTTTAACAGGAAGCCAGTGTAGAGAGGCTAGTACTGGAATAATATGATCAATGTTTAGTCATGTTCTAGTCAAGATTCTAGCAGCAGTGTTTAGCACTAACTGAAGTTTATTTAGTCTTTATCCAGATAGCCGGAAAGTAGAGCATTGCAGTAGTCTAATCTAGAAGTGACAAAAGCATGGATACATTTTTCAGCATAATTTCTGGATAGAAACATTCCAATTTTTGCAATGTTACAAAGATTTTAAAAAAGCTGCCCTTGAAATATTCTTCATTTGTTTGTCAAAAGAGACGACTGTACAACCATCAAGATGAATTGTCAGATTCAACAGCAGATCTCTTTGTTTCTTGGGACACTAGAACTGGCATCTCTAGTTAAATTGCAGCCATCCACTTCCTTATGTCTGAAACACAGGCTTCCAGGGTAGGCAATTTTGGGGCTTCACCATGTTTCCTTAAAATTGGCAGCTGTGTGTCATCCACATAGCAGTGAAAATTGAGATTGTGTTTCCAAATGGCATCACCAAGAGTTAGAAAATATAGTGAAAACAATAGTGGTCCTAAATACTAAATCTACATCAGCCTGCATTACACCATCTGTAAACATCTGTCCTGCTACTCACTAGAGGACCGCAATGTCAGACGGACCAGGAAGTCACCAACAGGAAGTCTGCACGCCTCCCCCCTCCCTCCAGCCCTCCTTCAATCCCTCCCTCTCTCACTTTCTCTCTCCCTCCCTCTTCTTTGCTGACTACCTCCCCCCTCCCTCCAGAAACAGCTGTCCCACTCATACGCTCCTCCTGAACACCACACTCATCTCCTTCTTTTATGCCTTCTTTCTTACCTAATGCTTTGATTTAGTGCCAGGGGTTGGCATCATTCCGCCTGGGCACCCTTCTCTAGGGTCCTCTGTCTGTCACAGGAGAGAGCTTCTTCTCCTCTGAGTGTGTGTGTGTGTCTTGTGTTCCATGTGAGCTCATCCAGGCCCTTATAAGGATATACTCAGCTATAAGAGATTTAGTTTCAATCAGCATTGGCCTTGCAGACCAGGACAAAGACTGTTTATAGCTGAATGAAGCGTGATACATCTCTGCATTGTTACTTTGAGATATAAGATATTTGTGAAGCTCAGTAAGTAGGAAATAAAGAGATTGGAGCTGTTTGTGAAGCTCAGTAAGTAGGAAGTAAAGAGATTGGAGCTGTTTGTGAAGCTCAGTAAGTAGGAAGTAAAGAGATTGGAGCTGTTTGTGAAGCTCAGTAAGTAGGAAATAAAGGGATTGGAGCTGTTTGTGAAGCTCAGTAAGTAGGAAATAAAGGGATTGGAGCTGTTTGTGAAGCTCAGTAAGTAGGAAGTAAAGAGATTGGAGCTGTTTGTGATGCTCCCAGTAAGTAGGAAATAAAAAGCAGGTCATTAAGTAATCAGCCGGTGTGACCCGGTAGAGCTACGCTGCCCAGACGTCTAGCCTGATTTGGCACTGCTGGTTAATGGAGCGAGCGGGGCTGTGGCAGGGCTCCCGGTAAATCCCTCTTGGCAGCCCGTTAAACGACTAGCCAGCCGAGCCGAACACAAACAAATGAGAAGAGATTTAAAACATCACATAATACAGAGAAAGAGATAGGGGGAGAATGGGGTGAAAGACAGAGAGAAAGAGAGGGGGAGAATGGGGTGAAAGACAGAGAGAAAGAGATCGGGGGAGAATGGGGTGAAAGACAGAGAGAAAGAGATAGGGGGAGAATGGGGTGAAAGACAGAGAGAAAGAGATCGGGGGAGAATGGGGTGAAAGACAGAGAGAAAGAGATAGGGGGAGAATGGGGTGAAAGACAGAGAGAAAGAGAGAGGGGGAGAATGGGGTGAAAGACAGAGAGAAAGAGAGAGGGGGAGAATGGGGTGAAAGACAGAGAGAAAGAGAGAGGGGGAGAATGGGGTGAAAGACAGAGAGAAAGAGATAGGGGGAGAATGGGGTGAAAGACAGAGAGAAAGAGATAGGGGGAGAATGGGGTGAAAGACAGAGAGAAAGAGATAGGGGGAGAATGGGGTGAAAGACAGAGAGAAAGAGATAGGGGGAGAATGGGGTGAAAGACAGAGAGAAAGAGATAGGGGGAGAATGGGGTGAAAGACAGAGAGAAAGAGAGGGGGAGAATGGGGTGAAAGACAGAGAGAAAGAGAGGGGGAGAATGGGGTGAAAGACAGAGAGAAAGAGATAGGGGGAGAATGGGGTGAAAGACAGAGAGAAAGAGATAGGGGGAGAATGGGGTGAAAGACAGAGAGAAAGAGAGGGGGAGAATGGGGTGAAAGACAGAGAGAAAGAGATAGGGGAGAATGGGGTGAACAGACAGAGAGAGAAAGAGATAGGGGGAGAATGGGGTGAAAGACAGAGAGAAAGAGATAGGGGGAGAATGGGGGTGAAAGACAGAGAGAAAGAGATAGGGGGAGAATGGGGTGAAAGACAGAGAGAAAGAGATAGGGGGAGAATGGGTGTGAAAGACAGAGGGAAGAGATAGGGGCAGGAATGGGGTTGAAAGACAGAGAGGAAAGAGATAGGGGGAGAATGGGTGAAAGACAGAGAGAAAGAGATAGGGGAGAATGGGGTGGAAAGACAGAGAGAAAGAGATAGGGGGAGAATGGGGTGAAAGACAGAGAGAAAGAGAGAGGGGTAGAGAATGGGTCGGTGACAAGACTGAGAGAAATGAGAGAGGGGGAGAATGTGGGTGAAAGACTGAGAGAAAGAGAGAGGGGGAGAATTGGGTGTGAAAGACAGAGAGTAAAGAGATAGGGGGAGAATGGGTGTTGAAAGACAGAAGAAGAGAGGGGAGAAGGGTGAAGACAGAGAGAAAGAGGATAGGGGAGAATGGGTGAAAGACAGAGAGAAGAGATAGGGGCGGAGAATGGGGTGAAGACCAGAGAGAAAGAGATAGGGGGAGAATGGGGTGAAAGACAGAGGAGAAAGAGATAGGGGGAGAATGGGGTGAAAGACAGAGAGAAAGAGATAGGGGGAGAATGGGTGAAAGACAGAGAGAAAGAGATAGGGGAGAATGGGGTGAAAGACAGAGAGAAAGAGAGAGGGGGAGAATGGGGTGAAAGACAGAGAGAAAGAGAGAGGGGGAGAATGGGGTGAAAGACAGAGAGAAAGAGAGGGGGAGAATGGGGTGAAAGACAGAGAGAAAGAGAGAGGGGGAGAATGGGGTGAAAGACAGAGAGAAAGAGATAGGGGGAGAATGGGGTGAAAGACAGAGAGAAAGAGAGAGGGGGAGAATGGGGTGAAAGACAGAGAGAAAGAGAGAGGGGGAGAATGGGGTGAAAGACAGAGAGAAAGAGATAGGGGAGAATGGGGTGAAAGACAGAGAGAAAGAGATAGGGGGAGAATGGGGTGAAAGACAGAGAGAAAGAGAGGGGGAGAATGGGGTGAAAGACAGAGAGAAAGAGAGAGGGGGAGAATGGGGGCGAAAGACAGAGAGAAAGAGAGAGGGGGAGAATGGGGCGAAAGACAGAGAGAAAGAGATAGGGGGAGAATGGGGCGAAAGACAGAGAGAAAGAGAGGGGGAGAATGGGGCGAAAGACAGAGAGAAAGAGAGAGGGGGAGAATGGGGCGAAAGACAGAGAGAAAGAGATAGGGGGAGAATGGGGCGAAAGACAGAGAGAAAGATCGGGGGAGAATGGGGCGAAAGACAGAGAGAAAGATCGGGGGAGAATGGGGCGAAAGACAGAGAGAAAGAGATCGGGGGAGAATGGGGCGAAAGACAGAGAGAAAGAGATCGGGGGAGAATGGGGGCGAAAGACAGAGAGAAAGAGATAGGGGGAGAATGGGGCGAAAGACAGAGCGAAAGAGATAGGGGGAGAATGGGGCGAAAGACAGAGAGAAAGAGATAGGGGGAGAATGGGGTGAAAGACAGAGAGAAAGAGATAGGGGGAGAATGGGGTGAAAGACAGAGAGAAAGAGATAGGGGGAGAATGGGGTGAAAGACAGAGAGAAAGAGATAGGGGGAGAATGGGGTGAAAGACAGAGAGAAAGAGATAGGGGGAGAATGGGGTGAAAGACAGAGAGAAAGAGATAGGGGGAGAATGGGTGAAAGACAGAGAGAAAGAGATAGGGGGAGAATGGGGTGAAAGACAGAGAGAAAGAGATAGGGGGAGAATGGGGTGAAAGACAGAGAGAAAGAGATAGGGGGAGAATGGGGTGAAAGACAGAGAGAAAGAGAGGGGGAGAATGGGGTGAAAGACAGAGAGAAAGAGATAGGGGAGAAAGACAGAGAGAAAGAGAGGGGGTGAAAGACAGAGAGAAAGAGATAGGGGGTGAAAGACAGAGAGAAAGAGATAGGGGGTGAAAGACAGAGAGAAAGAGATAGGGGAGAATGGGGTGAAAGACAGAGAGAAAGAAAAGACTGGAGCCATCCCTACTAGAATCCATTGGAAAAAATAAATATGTTTTTATGGTATCTCAGATAAAGGGATGAAAGAGAGAGGGGTGAGGAGGGGGGAGAGAGGTATGCAGAAAGTGGGGAAAGAGGGTAGGAGGAGAGAAGAGGGTAAGGAAGGGGAGAGGTGGAGGTGAGGAGGTAATGGGTTTGTTAGAGTAGAGATGGGAGTGAGAAGAATAAGAGGAGGAGGGGGTGTAGATGGTTTGGAGGGTGGGGGGGATGAGGGAGGAGTGGGGAGAGACGTGAGGAGGAGGTGTAGATGTTTTGGAGGGTGGGGGGGGGGTGAGGGAGGAGTGGGGAGAGACGTGAGGATGGAGTGTAGATGGTTTGGAGGGTGGGGGGGTGAGGGAGGAGTGGGGAGAGACGTGAGGATGGGGTGTAGATGGTTTGGAGGGTGGGGGGGGGAGTGGGGAGAGTAATGAGGATGGAGTGTAGATGGTTTGGAGGGTGGGTGGGTTGAGGGAAGAGTGGGGAGAGTAATGAGGGAGGGTGTTAGGCCATCAGGTGAATCATTAATTAGCTAGAATGGTCAGTTCAGGAGAGTTGGATGGGAAATTACATTTTTTTACAATCACTTTGGCACTAATTTCAGAACCTTGATGTCCTTTTTCAAAACTCTAGACACAAAACTCACAACCAATGATCAAAATGCAAATTTTTCTAAACTCTAACACTTTTTCCAGTTGCTTGGATACAATACACATAAAGCTAAGATCATTTGTTCATTGAAGTAAAATCACCTGTTCAAAATGACACAACTTAACATCAAAGTATTACCATTTCAAAATGCAATTCACACATTACATCTGAAATGACTGTCTATTAATTTCATTACAATGATCTAACTATCAATTGATACAACTGCTCAATATGATAAGTAACTGTTGCGTTACTCTTAATGTATAGTTTTATGGAAACTGATGAACAATATTCCATGTTTAGATCATGAAAGTTTCAAGATAACGAGATCCATCGACACCAATTACCGTGGAACATGAACCAATTGGACTACATTATCTATGGATGTAATGTTTCATCATCATTCTTTATGTAACGGAGGTGAAACGCTAGCTTAGTTAGCGGTGGTGCGCACTAAATAGTGTTTCAATCGGTGACGTCACTTGCTCTGAGACCTAGATGTAGTAGTTCCCCTTGCTCTGCAAGGGCCGCGGCTTTTGTGGAGCGATGGGTAACGATGCTTCGTGGGTGACTGTTGTTGATGTGTGCAGAGAGTCCCTGGTTTGCGCCCGGGTATGGGCGAGGGGACGGTCTAAAGTTATACTGTTACATTTATCAGACACTGTTTCTATGGTCCCATGTACCACTTTTCCAGTCCATGGTTTCAGATTTGACATTACTGTAAACTCACCGGACACTTTATTAGGTACACCTATCTAGTACTGGGTAGGACCCACTTTTTCCTCCACAACAGCCTGAATTATTCACGGTGTTGTACGTTAAGAGATGCCCTTCTGCACACCACTGTTTTAAACAGCTGTTATTTGACCATTTGTGGCCTTTCTGTTAGCTTGAATAAGTCTGGACCTTCTCCTCTGACCTCTCATTACCAAGGTGTTTTGCCCACAGAACTGCCGCTCACTGAATGTGTTTTGTTTATCGCACCATTCTCTGTAAACTCTAGAGACTGTAGTGCGTAAAAATCCCAGGAAGGCAGCTGTTTCTGAGATGCTGGAATCACCATGTGTGGCTTCAACAATCATACCATGGTCAAAGTTGGTTAGATTACGCATCTTACCTGTTGGATGTTTGGTCGAACAACATCTAAAGCTCTCTACTCTATATACTCTATATATTGAGTTGCAGGCAGCCACATGATTCGCTGTTCGAATGTTACCTTCCTTGATGGGCTAAATCAGGACCTATGTCATTGTGTGGGATAATGTCAGGTTCTACCATGCTCAAATGGTACAAGCATGGTTTCAGGCCCATCCACAATTTACCACCTTGTACTTACCCCCATACTCTCCTTTCCTTAACCCGGTTGAGGAATTTTTCTCCACATGGAGGTGGAAGAGTATAAGAGTATATGAACGAACAAGCCGCCGTTCTCCAGGCCATGGATGATGCATGCAATGACATCACGGCAGACCAGTGTCAGGCCTGGATTCACCCGAAGATTCTTCCCAAGATGTTTGGCTAATGAAAACATCCATTGTGATGTGGATGAGAACCTGTGGCCAAATCCACACAACAGGGTTGATCGAAATATAGAAGTACAGTAATCAATCTTTTGTTTGGCTTTTTACAGTAAGCCAGGTGAGGAACACTGCAGCTGATGTTTTACAGTAAGCCAGGTGAGAAACACTGCAGTGATGTTTTACAGTAAGCCAGGTGAGGAACACTGCAGTTGATGTTTTACAGTAAGCCAGATGAGGAACACTGCAGTGATGTTTTACAGTAAGCCAGGTGAGGAACACTGCAGTGATGTTTTACAGTAAGTCAGGTGAGGAACACTGCAGTGATGTTTTACAGTAAGCCAGGTGAGGAACACTGCAGTGATGTTTTACAGTAAGTCAGGTGAGGAACACTGCAGTGATGTTTTACAGTAAGCCAGGTGAGGAACACTGCAGTGATGTTTTACAGTAAGCCAGGTGAGGAACACTGCAGTGATGTTTTACAGTAAGCCAGGTGAGGAACACTGCAGTGATGTTTTACAGTAAGCCAGGTGAGGAACACTGCAGTGATGTTTTACAGTAAGCCAGGTGAGGAACACTGCAGTGATGTTTTACAGTAAGCCAGGTGAGGAACACTGCAGTGATGTTTTACAGTAAGCCAGGTGAGGAACACTGCAGTGATGTTTTACAGTAAGCCAGGTGAGGAACACTGCAGTGATGTTTTACAGTAAGTCAGGTGAGGAACACTGCAGTGATGTTTTACAGTAAGCCAGGTGAGGAACACTGCAGTGATGTTTTACAGTAAGCCAGGTGAGGAACACTGCAGTGATGTTTTACAGTAAGTCAGGTGAGGAACACTGCAGTGATGTTTTACAGTAAGCCAGGTGAGGAACACTGCAGTGATGTTTTACAGTAAGCCAGGTGAGGAACACTGCAGTGATGTTTTACAGTAAGTCAGGTGAGGAACACTGCAGTGATGTTTTACAGTAAGTCAGGTGAGGAACACTGCAGTGATGTTTTACAGTAAGTCAGGTGAGGAACACTGCAGTTGATGTTTTACAGTAAGCCAGGTGAGGAACACTGCAGTGATGTTTTACAGTAAGTCAGGTGAGGAACACTGCAGTGATGTTTTACAGTAAGTCAGGTGAGGAACACTGCAGTGATGTTTTACAGTAAGCCAGGTGAGGAACACTGCAGTGATATTTTACAGTAAGCCAGGTGAGGAACACTGCAGTGATGTTTTACAGTAAGCCAGGTGAGGAACACTGCAGTGATGTTTTACAGTAAGCCAGGTGAGGAACACTGCAGTGATGTTTTACAGTAAGCCAGGTGAGGAACACTGCAGTGATGTTTTACAGTAAGCCAGGTGAGGAACACTGCAGTGATGTTTTACAGTAAGCCAGGTGAGGAACATTGCAGTGATGTTTTACAGTAAGCCAGGTGAGGAACACTGCAGTGATGTTTTACAGTAAGCCAGGTGAGGAACACTGCAGTGATGTTTTACAGTAAGTCAGGTGAGGGACACTGCAGTGATGTTTTACAGTAATCCAGGTGAGGAACACTGCAGTGATGTTTTACAGTAAGCCAGGTGAGGAACACTGCAGTGATGTTTTACAGTAAGCCAGGTGAGGAACACTGCAGTGATGTTTTACAGTAAGCCAGGTGAGGAACACTGCAGTGATGTTTTACAGTAAGCCAGGTGAGGAACACTGCAGTGATGTTTTACAGTAAGCCAGGTGAGGAACACTGCAGTGATGTTTTACAGTAAGCCAGGTGAGGAACACTGCAGTGATGTTTTACAGTAAGTCAGGTGAGGAACACTGCAGTGATGTTTTACAGTAAGTCAGGTGAGGAACACTGCAGTGATGTTTTACAGTAAGTCAGGTGAGGAACACTGCAGTGATGTTTTACAGTAAGTCAGGTGAGGAACACTGCAGTGATGTTTTACAGTAAGCCCGGTGAGGAACACTGCAGTGATGTTTTACAGTAAGTCAGGTGAGGAACACTGCAGTGATGTTTTACAGTAAGTCAGGTGAGGAACACTGCTGTGATGTTTTACAGTAAGTCAGGTGAGGAACACTGCAGTGATGTTTTACAGTAAGCCAGGTGAGGAACACTGCAGTGATGTTTTACAGTAAGTCAGGTGAGGAACACTGCAGTGATGTTTTACAGTAAGCCAGGTGAGGAACACTGCAGTGATGTTTTACAGTAAGTCAGGTGAGGAACACTGCAGTGATGTTACAGTAAGCCAGGTGAGGAACACTGCAGTGATGTTACAGTAAGTCAGGTGAGGAACACTGCAGTGATGTTTTACAGTAAGCCAGGTGAGGAACACTGCAGTGATGTTTTACAGTAAGCCAGGTGAGGAACACTGCAGTGATGTTTTACAGTAAGTCAGGTGAGAAACACTGCAGTGATGTTTTACAGTAAGCCAGGTGAGGAACACTGCAGTGATGTTTTACAGTAAGCCAGGTGAGGAACACTGCAGTGATGTTTTACAGTAAGCCAGGTGAGGAACACTGCAGTGATGTTTTACAGTAAGTCAGGTGAGGAACACTGCAGTGATGTTTTACAGTAAGCCAGGTGAGGAACACTGCAGTGATGTTTTACAGTAAGCCAGGTGAGGAACACTGCAGTGATGTTTTACAGTAAGTCAGGTGAGGAACACTGCAGTGATGTTTTACAGTAAGTCAGGTGAGGAACACTGCAGTGATGTTTTACAGTAAGCCAGTTGAGGAACACTGCAGTGATGTTTTACAGTAAGCCAGGTGAGGAACACTGCAGTGATGTTTTACAGTAAGTCAGGTGAGGAACACTGCAGTTGATGTTTTACAGTAAGCCAGGTGAGGAACACTGCAGTTGATGTTTTACAGTAAGCCAGGTGAGGAACACTGCAGTGATGTTTTACAGTAAGTCAGGTGAGGAACACTGCAGTGATGTTTTACAGTAAGTCAGGTGAGGAACACTGCAGTGATGTTTTACAGTAAGTCAGGTGAGGAACACTGCAGTGATGTTTTACAGTAAGCCAGGTGAGGAACACTGCAGTGATATTTTACAGTAAGCCAGGTGAGGAACACTGCAGTGATGTTTTACAGTAAGCCAGGTGAGGAACACTGCAGTGATGTTTTACAGTAAGCCAGGTGAGGAACACTGCAGTGATGTTTTACAGTAAGCCAGGTGAGGAACACTGCAGTGATGTTTTACAGTAAGTCAGGTGAGGAACACTGCAGTGATGTTTTACAGTAAGCCAGGTGAGGAACACTGCAGTGATGTTTTACAGTAAGCCAGGTGAGGAACACTGCAGTGATGTTTTACAGTAAGTCAGGTGAGAAACACTGCAGTGATATTTTACAGTAAGCCAGGTGAGGAACACTGCAGTGATGTTTTACAGTAAGCCAGGTGAGGAACACTGCAGTGATGTTTTACAGTAAGCCAGGTGAGGAACACTGCAGTGATGTTTTACAGTAAGCCAGGTGAGGAACACTGCAGTGATGTTTTACAGTAAGCCAGGTGAGGAACACTGCAGTGATGTTTTACAGTAAGCCAGGTGAGGAACACTGCAGTGAGGTTTTACAGTAAGTCAGGTGAGGAACACTGCAGTGATGTTTTACAGTAAGCCAGGTGAGGAACACTGCAGTGATGTTTTACAGTAAGCCAGGTGAGGAACACTGCAGTGATGTTTTACAGTAAGCCAGGTGAGGAACACTGCAGTGATGTTTTACAGTAAGCCAGGTGAGGAACACTGCAGTGATGTTTTACAGTAAGCCAGGTGAGGAACACTGCAGTGATGTTTTACAGTAAGTCAGGTGAGGGACACTGCAGTGATGTTTTACAGTAATCCAGGTGAGGAACACTGCAGTGATGTTTTACAGTAAGCCAGGTGAGGAACACTGCAGTGATGTTTTACAGTAAGCCAGGTGAGGAACACTGCAGTGATGTTTTACAGTAAGCCAGGTGAGGAACACTGCAGTGATGTTTTACAGTAAGCCAGGTGAGGAACACTGCAGTGATGTTTTACAGTAAGCCAGGTGAGGAACACTGCAGTGATGTTTTACAGTAAGCCAGGTGAGGAACACTGCAGTGATGTTTTACAGTAAGTCAGGTGAGGAACACTGCAGTGATGTTTTACAGTAAGTCAGGTGAGGAACACTGCAGTGATGTTTTACAGTAAGTCAGGTGAGGAACACTGCAGTGATGTTTTACAGTAAGCCCGGTGAGGAACACTGCAGTGATGTTTTACAGTAAGTCAGGTGAGGAACACTGCAGTGATGTTTTACAGTAAGTCAGGTGAGGAACACTGCAGTGATGTTTTACAGTAAGTCAGGTGAGGACACTGCAGTGATGTTTTACAGTAAGCCAGGTGAGGAACACTGCAGTGATGTTTTACAGTAAGTCAGGTGAGGAACACTGCAGTGATGTTTTACAGTAAGTCAGGTGAGGAACACTGCAGTGATGTTTTACAGTAAGTCAGGTGAGGAACACTGCAGTGATGTTTTACAGTAAGTCAGGTGAGGAACACTGCAGTGATGTTTTACAGTAAGTCAGGTGAGGAACACTGCAGTGATGTTTTACAGTAAGTCAGGTGAGGAACACTGCAGTGATGTTTTACAGTAAGTCAGGTGAGGAACACTGCAGTTGATGTTTTACAGTAAGCCAGGTGAGGAACACTGCAGTGATGTTTTACAGTAAGTCAGGTGAGGAACACTGCAGTTGATGTTTTACAGTAAGCCAGGTGAGGAACACTGCAGTGATGTTTTACAGTAAGTCAGGTGAGGAACACTGCAGTGATGTTTTACAGTAAGCCAGGTGAGGAACACTGCAGTGATATTTTACAGTAAGCCAGGTGAGGAACACTGCAGTGATGTTTTACAGTAAGCCAGGTGAGGAACACTGCAGTGATATTTTACAGTAAGCCAGGTGAGGAACACTGCAGTGATGTTTTACAGTAAGCCAGGTGAGGAACACTGCAGTGATGTTTTACAGTAAGTCAGGTGAGGAACACTGCAGTGATGTTTTACAGTAAGCCAGGTGAGGAACACTGCAGTGATGTTTTACAGTAAGCCAGGTGAGGAACACTGCAGTGATGTTTTACAGTAAGTCAGGTGAGAAACACTGCAGTGATATTTTACAGTAAGCCAGGTGAGGAACACTGCAGTGATGTTTTACAGTAAGCCAGGTGAGGAACACTGCAGTGATGTTTTACAGTAAGCCAGGTGAGGAACACTGCAGTGATGTTTTACAGTAAGCCAGGTGAGGAACACTGCAGTGATGTTTTACAGTAAGCCAGGTGAGGAACACTGCAGTGATGTTTTACAGTAAGCCAGGTGAGGAACACTGCAGTGAGGTTTTACAGTAAGTCAGGTGAGGAACACTGCAGTGATGTTTTACAGTAAGCCAGGTGAGGAACACTGCAGTGAGGTTTTACAGTAAGTCAGGTGAGGAACACTGCAGTGATGTTTTACAGTAAGCCAGGTGAGGAACACTGCAGTGATGTTTTACAGTAAGCCAGGTGAGGAACACTGCAGTGATGTTTTACAGTAAGCCAGGTGAGGAACACTGCAGTGATGTTTTACAGTAAGTCAGGTGAGGGACACTGCAGTGATGTTTTACAGTAATCCAGGTGAGGAACACTGCAGTGATGTTTTACAGTAAGCCAGGTGAGGAACACTGCAGTGATGTTTTACAGTAAGCCAGGTGAGGAACACTGCAGTGATGTTTTACAGTAAGCCAGGTGAGGAACACTGCAGTGATGTTTTACAGTAAGCCGGGTGAGGAACACTGCAGTGATGTTTTACAGTAAGCCAGGTGAGGAACACTGCAGTGATGTTTTACAGTAAGTCAGGTGAGGAACACTGCAGTGATGTTTTACAGTAAGTCAGGTGAGGAACACTGCAGTGATGTTTTACAGTAAGTCAGGTGAGGAACACTGCAGTGATGTTTTACAGTAAGTCAGGTGAGGAACACTGCAGTGATGTTTTACAGTAAGCCCGGTGAGGAACACTGCAGTGATGTTTTACAGTAAGTCAGGTGAGGAACACTGCAGTGATGTTTTACAGTAAGTCAGGTGAGGAACACTGCAGTGATGTTTTACAGTAAGCCAGGTGAGGAACACTGCAGTGATGTTTTACAGTAAGTCAGGTGAGGAACACTGCAGTGATGTTTTACAGTAAGCCAGGTGAGGAACACTGCAGTGATGTTTTACAGTAAGTCAGGTGAGGAACACTGCAGTGATGTTTTACAGTAAGCCCGGTGAGGAACACTGCAGTGATGTTTTACAGTAAGTCAGGTGAGGAACACTGCAGTGATGTTTTACAGTAAGCCAGGTGAGGAACACTGCAGTGATGTTTTACAGTAAGTCAGGTGAGGAACACTGCAGTGATGTTTTACAGTAAGCCAGGTGAGGAACACTGCAGTGATATTTTACAGTAAGCCAGGTGAGGAACACTGCAGTGATGTTTTACAGTAAGCCAGGTGAGGAACACTGCAGTGATGTTTTACAGTAAGCCAGGTGAGGAACACTGCCAGTGATGTTTTACAGTAAGCCAGGTGAGGAACACTGCAGTGATATTTTACAGTAAGCCAGGTGAGGAACACTGCAGTGATGTTTTACAGTAAGCCAGGTGAGGAACACTGCAGTGATGTTTTACAGTAAGCCAGGTGAGGAACACTGCAGTGATGTTTTACAGTAAGCCAGGTGAGGAACACTGCAGTGATGTTTTACAGTAAGCCAGGTGAGGAACACTGCAGTGATGTTTTACAGTAAGCCAGGTGAGGAACACTGCAGTGATGTTTTACAGTAAGCCAGGTGAGGAACACTGCAGTGATGTTTTACAGTAAGCCAGGTGAGGAACACTGCAGTGATGTTTTACAGTAAGCCAGGTGAGGAACACTGCAGTGATGTTTTACAGTAAGCCAGGTGAGGAACACTGCAGTGATGTTTTACAGTAAGCCAGGTGAGGAACACTGCAGTGATGTTTTACAGTAAGCCAGGTGAGGAACACTGCAGTGATGTTTTACAGTAAGCCAGGTGAGGAACACTGCAGTGATGTTTTACAGTAAGCCAGGTGAGGAACACTGCAGTGATATTTTACAGTAAGCCAGGTGAGGAACACTGCAGTGATGTTTTACAGTAAGCCAGGTGAGGAACACTGCAGTGATGTTTTACAGTAAGCCAGGTGAGGAACACTGCAGTGATGTTTTACAGTAAGCCAGGTGAGGAACACTGCAGTGATGTTTTACAGTAAGCCAGGTGAGGAACACTGCAGTGATGTTTTACAGTAAGCCAGGTGAGGAACACTGCAGTGATGTTTTACAGTAAGCCAGGTGAGGAACACTGCAGTGATGTTTTACAGTAAGCCAGGTGAGGAACACTGCAGTGATGTTTTACAGTAAGCCAGGTGAGGAACACTGCAGTGATATTTTACAGTAAGCCAGGTGAGGAACACTGCAGTGATGTTTTACAGTAAGCCAGGTGAGGAACACTGCAGTTGACCTTTAACAGTTTTTTCTTTTTTTGTTGCTAATTATTTTTGCTTTGATTCAAAGAAACCTATGTTGTGATTTTATTTTATTTCATCAATAAATGTCATATTTTGTTAAATGATTCCACTGTGCCTCTAGTATTCTCTCTACTAGTTATTTTACAGTGATGTATTAGCATCATGAAACATGTATCATATATTTTGTACTACAATATGTAATGATTGTACGAACAACTACACAGTGAAACTATCGGTATAGTGTGTGTGGGTGATCTAAATGAATGTTCCTATGGTATTTCATGATAAATTAGTTATTTGAACCAATGATTCTGCAAGTGCAAGGTTTCTTTAAAGATATGAATGCACAATGCTATGTTTTGAACACTGGACAGCCTGTGTTACAAGTGATGACCGTTTTGAGTTTTGTGGGGGGGGGGGGGGGCTATGGAAAAGCGTGGTATCTCTTGTGATTGACCAGAGAAATAAACACACAGCTTTGTATCCACTGAATCACCTGTCACATATCCAAGGCATCTCCATAAGCCCTATACCTGCCTGTGTCTGTGGGGGATTTAGACTGAGAAGTCAGAGCCAACGTGCAACACAGCACTGCCCTGCAAACCTGCTGGCCGGCCGGCTCACACTCATGCATAATACAGACACCTTCACACAGGGACCCGTGTGTGTGTGTGTGTATATGTGTGCGTGTGCGCATGCGCGTGTGTATGCGTGTGTGTGTGTGTGTGTGTGTGTGTGTGTGTGTGTGTGTGTGTGTGTGTGTGTGTGTGTGTGTGTGTGTACTAGTATCATTCAGGAGGAGAGTCACTAAAGGGACCTAAAGTGTCACTTTTCTCACCGTCACTCGAGTCACTTAATTTCCATTCTTCATTCTCCCACACGCACGCAGGCATACACACACACACACACAGTTTCTCATCTATTCTCCTCTCACAGTAGGTCCAATCAGCCTCAGCAGACACATTACAGCATTACCACCACTTTACCTACTGAGAGAGAGGGGGAGGGAGGGGAGGAGAGGAAGGGGTAGAGGGAGAAAGGAGAGGGAGGGAGGGAGGAGGGGAAGGGGTAGAGGGAGAAAGGAGAGGGGGAGGGAGGGAGAAAAGAGAGGAAGGGGTAGAGGGTTGGGAGGAGAGAGAGGGAGGGAGGAGAGGAAGGGGTAGAGGGAGGGAGGAGAGAGAGAGAGGGAGGGAGGAGAGGAAGGGGTAGAGGGAGGGAGGAGAGAGGGAGGGGAGGGAGGGAGGGAGGGAGGGAGGGAGGGAGGGAGGGAGGGAGGGGAGGAAGGGGTAGAGGGAGAGAGGGAGGAGAGAGAGGGAGGGAGGAAAGAGAGAGCGAGGGAGGGAGGAGAGAGAGAGGGAGGGAGGAGAGGAAGGGGTAGAGGGAGAGAGGGAGGAGAGAGAGAGGGAGGGAGGAGAGAGAGAGAGGGAGGGAGGAGAGAGGGAGGGAGGAGAGGAAGGGGTAGAGGGAGAGAGGGAGGAGAGAGAGAGGGAGGGAGGAGAGGAAGGGGTGGAGGGAGGGAGGAGAGAGGGAGGGAGGGAGGAGAGAGAGGGAGGGAAGGAGGAGAGAGAGAGGGAGGGAAGGAGGAGAGAGAGAGGGAGGGAGGGAGGAGAGAGAGAGGGAGGGAGGAGAGGAAGGGGTAGAGGGAGGGAGGAGAGAGAGAGTGAGGGAGGAGGGAGAGGGAGGGAGGAGAGAGAGAGTGAGGGAGGAGAGGAAGGGGTAGAGGGAGGGAGGAGAGAGAGAGAGAGGAAGGGGTAGAGGGAGGAGAGCGAGAGAGAGGGAGGGAGGAGAGGAAGGGGTAGAGGGAGGAGAGAGAGAGAGAGAGAGGGAGGACGTTACAGATGTGATAGAAAGGTAAATGTAGGATGAGTACTGATGCCAAAGGGATGGATGAGGAAGAGAGGAGACAGAAAGGAGGCAGAGAGAAGGTAAGGGAGGGGGAAGAGAGGAGGAAGAGAGAGGGTAAGGTTGGGGGAAGAGAGGAGGAAGAGAGGAGACAGAGATGAGGAAGAGAGAGGGTAAGGGAGGAGGAAGTGGGAGGATAATGGAAGAGGAAGAGAGGAGGAATAGAGGAGGCAGAGAGTAGGCAGATAGGAGGAATAGAGAGGGTAGGGGAGGAGGAATAGAGAGGGTAAGGGAGGAGGAAGAGAGGAGGTATAGAGGAGGAAGAGAGGAGGTATAGAGGAGGGAGAGAGGAGGCAGAGAGGGAAGAGAGAGGGTAATGGAGGAGGAAGAGAGAGGGTAAGAGAGGAGGAAGAGGGAAGGAAGAGAAGAGGAAGAGAGGAGGAAGAGAGAGGGTAAGGGAGGAGGAAGAGAGGAGGAGGAGAAGAAGAAGAGAGGAGGAAGATATGAGGAAGAGAGAGGGTAAGGGAGGAGGAAGAGAGGAGGAAGAGAGGAGACAGAGATGAGGAAGAGAGAGGGTAAGGGAGGAGGAAGTGGGAGGATAATGGAAGAGGAAGAGAGGAAGGGTATAGGGTAAGGGAAGAGGAAGAGAGGAGGAAGAAAGAGGCTACGGGTGGGGGAAGAGAGGAGGAATAGGGGAGGAAGAGAAGAGGAAGAGAGGAGGAAGAGATGAGGTATAGAGGAGGGAGAG
>NC_034188.2:80383511-80401011 GCF_002021735.2 Oncorhynchus kisutch | reverse complement strand
TGGCATATCAAGAAGTTGATTATCAACAGCATGATCATTACACAGGTGCACCTTGTCGGGATCGAGTGAAAGATGAACGGAGCAAAGTACATTAACATCCCTGATGAAAACCTGCTCCAGGAATCTCAGAATCTCAGACCTTCATTCACCTTTCAACAGGACAACGACCCTAAGCACACAGCCAAGACAACACAGGAGTGGCTTCAGGACAAGTCTCTGAATGTCCTTGAGTGGCCCAGCCAGAGCCCGTACTTGAACCCGATCTAACATCTCTGGAGAGACCTGAAAATAGCTGTGCAGCAACGCTCCCCATCCAACATGACAGAGCTTGAGAGGATCTGCAGAGAAGAATGGGAGAAACTCCCCAAATACAGGTGTGCCAAGCTTGTAGCGTCATACCCAAGACTCGAGGCTGTAATCGCTACCAAAGGTGCTTCAACAAAGTACTGAGTTAAGAGTCTGAATAGTTATGGAAATGTGATATTTCAGTTTTAGATTTTCAATAAATTGTCAAACATTTCTAAAAACCTGTTTTTTCTTTGTCATTATGGAGTATTGTGTGTAGATTTATGAGGTAAAACAACGATTTAATCCATTTTAGAATAAGGCTGTAGCGAAACAAAATGTGGAAAAAGTCAAGGGGTCTGAATACTTTCCGAATGTACTGGATATGAACTGTAACTCAGCCACATCTGTTTTATTAATGTAGAAAGATAATGACACATATAATCCCACCCACACACACAGAGTGGCCCAAATACACTAATACCATGTATAATTCATGATGGTTTTGCATATCGGTCACGCTCCTGGTTTGCATATGTGATTAATTATATCAGTTCAATCTGTCAGCCGACCTCCAGCCCCTCACCGCTAATATATTACCCCTGGAGAGAGAGAGGTAGAGATAGTTAGAGGTAGAGGTAGAGAATTAGAGGTAGTGGTAGAGGTAGAGAGAGGTAGAGAGAGGTAGAGAGATAGAGAGAGGTAGGTAGAGAGAGGTAGAGGTACAGAGAGGTAGAGGTAGAGAGAGAGAGGTAGAGAGAGAGGTAGAAGTAGAGAGAGAGAGAGAGAGAGAGAGAGAGAGAGGTAGAGAGAGGTAGAGGTAGAGGTAGAGAATTAGAGGTAGTGGTAGAGGTAGAGAGAGGTAGAGGGAGGTAGAGAGAGAGAGAGGTAGAGGTAGAGCGGTAGAGAGAGGTAGAGAAAGAGGTAGAGGTAGAGGGGTAGAGGGAGGTAGAGCGGTAGAGAGAGAGGTAGAGAGAGAGGTAGAGGTAGAGAGGTAGGTAGAGAGAGGTAGAGAGAGAGGTAGAGAGAGAGGTAGGTAGAGAGAGAGAGGTAGAGGTAGAGAGAGGTAGAGAGAGAGTTAGGTAGAGAGAGAGAGAGAGGTAGAGGTAGAGGTAGAGAGAGAGAGAGGTAGGTAGAGAGAGGTAGAGAGGGGTAGAGAGAGAGAGAGAGAGAGGTAGAGAGAGAGGTAGGTAGAGAGAGAGGTAGGTAGAGGTTGAGAGAGGGAGAGAGGTAGAGGTAGAGAGAGAGGTAGGTAGAGAGGAAGAGAGAGGAAGCACAAGCCTATGGCATGTACCAGATGCTCAGCAGGCTCTGCTCACGCTTACTGGTCTGAGGCCAAACCACACGACCAACAACATTGGACACTTTAAGGAACACAAAACCTTCACTATCTCATCCTGGAATATCCAAGGCATGAGGTCATCTGCCTTTGGCCTAAAGAGCAGGAACCTAAACCTGAACTACCAAATAAATCAGAAATACAGACATTGTCATCCTACAAGAAACCTGGTATAGAGGAGATGGACCCACTGGTTGTCCTCTAGGTTACAGAGAGCTGGTCGTCCCATCCACCAAACTACCAGGTGTGAAACAGGGAAGGGACGCAGGGGGTATGCTAATTTGTTATAGAGCAGATCTAACTCACTGTATTAAATTCATCAAAACAGGGAAGGGATGCAGGGGGTATGCTAATTTGTTATAGAGCAGATCTAACTCACTGTATTCAATTAATCAAAACAGGAACATTTTACATTTGGCTAGAAATTCAAAGGAAATGATCTTAACAGAGAAAAATGTCCTACTGTGTGCTACCTATATCTCCCCAATAGAATCCCCATACTTTAATGAAGACAGCTTCTCCCTCCTGGAGGGGAAAATCAACCATTTCAAGGCCCAGGGACATGAACTAGTCTGTGGTGACCTAAATGCCAGAACCGGACAAGGAACTGACACCCTCAGCACACAGGGGGACAAACACCTGCCTGGAGGTGACAGCATTCCCTCCCACATATGCCCCCCTAGGCACAACTATGACAACATAACCAACAAAAACGGGTCACAACTGTCACGCCCTGGCCTTAGTTATCTTTGTTTTCTTTCTTATTTTGGTTAGGTCAGGGTGTGACATGGGGGATTTATGTGTTTTGTCTGGTCTAGGGGTTTTGTATGTTTATGGGGTGTTCCCTAGTCTAGGTGTTTTGTAAGTCTATGGTTGCCTAGATTGGTTCTCAATTAGAGCCAGGTGTCTGTCGTTGTCTCTGATTGGGAACCATATTTAGGCGGCCATGTTCTTTGGGTATTTTGTGGGTGATTGTCTTCTGTCCGACTGTTTCGGTTTTCACCTTTATTGTTTTGTATTGTGTTACGTTCTCGTTGATCGTCTATATTAAAGATGTTGTACTCTAACCACGCTGCATTTTGGTCCTCCTCTCCTTCAGCGGAAGAAAACCGTTACAACAACTCCTGCAGCTCTGCTCACAAACACACCCCTCAGAGCCCCAGCACAGCAGCACAATTAGACCCAATCAAATCATAAGAAAACAAAAAGATAATTACACATTGGAAAGAATTAACAAAAAAACTGAGCAAACTAGAATGCTATTTTGCCCTAAACAGAGAGTACACAGCGGCAGAATACCTGACGACTGTGACTGACCCAAACTTAAGGAAAGCTTTGACTATGTACAGACTCAGTGAGCATAGCCTTGCTATTTAGAAAGGCCACCGTAGGCAGACATGGCTCTCAAGAGAAGACTTGAGCTGCACTGAGCTGCACTTCCTAACCTCCTGCCCAATGTATGACCATATTAGAGACACATATTTCCCTCAGATTACACAGATCCACAAAGAATTCAAAAACAAACCCACTTTTGATGAACTGGTTCAAATACCAGTGTTCCATCACAGCAGCAAGATTTGTGACCTTTTGCCACAAGAAAAGGTCAACCAGTGAGGAACAAACACCTTTGTAAATACAACCCATATGTTAGCAATGTTAACATATGTTTCCCATGCCAATAAAGCCTCTTGAATTGAGAGGTAGAGGTAGAGATGTAGAGGTAGAGAGGGAGAGAGAAGTAGAGGTAGTGGTTGTTGGAGAGAGAGAGAGAGAGAGGTTGAGAGAGAGAGAGAGACAGAGGTTGAGAGAGAGAGAGAGAGAGAGAGAGAGGGGGTGAGAGAGAGAGAGACAGAGAGGTTGAGAAAGAGAGAGAGGAAGTGAGAGAGAGAGACAGAGGTTGAGAGAGAGAGAGAGAGAGAGAGAGAGAGAGAGAAAAAAAATAGATAGATTCTGGTGTTAAGGTTTAGAGAGAGATACCATTCTTAATCTCTTGTGTTTATGAAGGGTAAGTAATACTTCCCTCTTTCTCTCCCTCCCCTTGTCATGCTCTTATTTCGTTCTTGTCCTCTCACTCTGTCCCTCTCTTTTCAACATGATCTCACACAATTTGACTTCAGATTCTGATGTTTATCCTCGTTTCTATAAACATGAAAAGTGTTTGTGTCACCCTGGACTGACTCTTCCTGCTCAGCACCGTTCTGTGTCTCCAAATGTCAAATTTCGAGGTGGTCAAATTTAAGGGTGAAAGGGAAATGTCAAACATTTTCATCTTTATATTTATCATCTCCAGCACCAACTCAACATACACTGCTTGACCAAAAGTATGTGGACACCTGCTCGTCGAACATCTCATTCCAAAATCATGTGCATTAATATGGAGTTGGTTCCCCTTTCTCCACAACAGCCTCCATTCTTCTGGGAAGTCTTTCCACTGGATGTTGGAACATTGCTGTGGGGACTTGCTTCCATTCAGCCACAAGAGCATTAGTAAGGTCGGACACTGATGTTAGGTCTGGCTCACAATTGGCGTTCCAGTTCATCCCAAAGGTGTTTGATGGGGTTGAGGTCAAATCTGGACAAACCACTTCTGTATGGACCTCACTTTGTGCACAGGGGCATTGTCATGCTGAAACAGGACAGGGCCTTCCCCAAACTGTTGCCACAAAGTTGGAAGCACATAATCGTCTAGAATGTCATTGTGTGCCGTAGCGTTAAGATTTCCCAACACTGGAACTAAAGGGCCTAGCTGAACCATGAAAAACAGCCCCTCCTCCACCAAACCTTACAGTTGGCACTATGCATTTGGGTAGGTAGCGTTCTCCTGACATCTGCCAATCCCAGATGAATCCGTTTAGAGTGCCAGATGGTGAAGCGTGATTTATCACTCCAGAGAATGCGTTTGCACTGCTCCAGAGTCCAATGGCGGTGAGCTTTACACCACACCAGCCGACGCTTGGCATTGCACATGGTGATCTTAGGCTTGTGTGCGGCTGTGGGGCCATAGTTCTGTGAGCTTGTGTGGCCTACCACTTCGCAGCTGAGCTGTTGTTGCTCCTACACGTTTCCACTTCACAATAACAGCACTTACAGTTGACCGGGGCAGCTCTAGCAGGGCAGAAATTTGACGAACTGACTTGTTGGAAAGGTGGCATCCTATGACGGTGCCACGTTGAAAGTCACTGAGCTCTTCAGTAAGGCCATTCTACTGCCAATGTTTGTCTTTGGAGATTGCATGGCTGTGTGCTCGATTGAAGGGGTGTCCACATACACTATATATACAAGAGTTTGTGGAAATATCACATTTCTATTTTTATTAGTAAAGAAAATAGAGGAAAATAAGTGTTATATCATCCGTACGCATCACCATGTGATTTTAGCCAATTGCCTACTAATTGGTTGATGATGTCATTGGAAACACACATTTTGCTCCATATGTTTTACTACAATACATAGAAATGTGTCATTGTCACATATGTCAATGTTGGGGTGGTGCTGGATATGATGAATATGAAGTTGAAAATGTTAGAAATGTCCCTTTAATGTTTTTAAAACATTAAGTTTAGGCATTTTTTCTTTAACCTTTATTTAGTCATTTAAGAACAAATTCTTATTTATATTGACAGCTAACACCGGCCAAACCTGGACGACGCTGGGCCAATTGTGAGCCTTAGCAAAACACAAGCCTACTCGATCGCAACAGCGCTCACTGTTGCCCCTAGTGGACGGATTTGAAGGCATTTCCCAATGTCCAATTTCAAAGTCAATCTTGCGCAATCTGCCTGCTCTTTCTCCATACACTGTCAGATCCCAATGGCCAGGGATTACTGGTGACTCATATCGTCAGTAATTTGTGTTTTAAGATAGACATACACCATACACCATACACCATACACCATACACCATACACCATACACCATACACCATACACCATACACCATACACCATACAGCATGGCTTCCTATTTCATAACAAAGCCTCCTTCACTCACGCTGCCAAACATACCCTAGTAAAACTGACTATCCTACGGATTCTTGACTTCGTCGATGTCATTTACAAAATAGCATCCAACACTCTACTCAGACTGCATCCAGTTTGCTATCACAGTGCCATCTGTTTTGTCACCAAAGCCCCATATACTACCCATCACTGCGACCTGTATGCTCTCATTGGCTGGCCCTCACTTCGTATTCGTCGCCAAACCTACTGGCTCCAGGTCATCTATAAGTCTTTGCTAGGTAAAGCCCCGCCTTATCTCAGCTCACTGGTCACCATAGCAGCAACCACCTATAGCACGCGCTCCAGCAGGTATATCTCACTGGTCACCATAGCAGCAACCACCTATAGCACGCGCTCCAGCAGGTATATCTCACTGGTCACCATAGCAGCAACCACCCGTAGCACGCGGTCCAGCAGGTATATCTCACTGGTCACCGTAGCAGCAACCACCTATAGCACGTGCTCCAGCAGGTATATCTCACTGGTCACCATAGCAGCAACCACCTATAGCACGCGCTCCAGCAAGTATATCTCACTGGTCACCATAGCAGCAACCACCCGTAGCAAGCGCTCCAGCAGGTATATCTCACTGGTCACCATAGCAGCAACCACCTATAGCACGTGCTCCAGCAGGTATATTTCACTGGTCACCCCCAAAGCAACTCCCACTTTGGCCGCCTTTCCTTCCAGTTCTCTGCTGCCAATGACTCGAACGAATTGCACAAATCACTGAAGCTGAAGACTTATATCTCACTCATTAACTTTAAGCACCAGCAGTCAGAGCAGCTTACAGATCACTGCACCTGTACACAGCCCATCTGTAAATAGCCCACTCAACTACCTCATCCCCATATTGCTATTTATTTATTTGCTCATTTGCACCCCAGTATCTCTACTTGCACATCATCTTCTGCTCATCTATCACTCCAGTGTTTAATGACTAAATTGTAATAATTTTGCCACTATGGCCTATTTATTGCCTCACCTCCCTAATCTTACTACATTTGCACACGCTGTATATATACTTTTCTATTGTGTCATTAACTGTACGTTTGTTTATTCCATGCGTAACTCTGTGTTGTTTATGTCTCACTGCTTTGCTTGATCTTGGCCAGGTCTCAGTTGTAAATGAGACCTTGGCCTACCTGGTTAAATAAAGGTGAGGTGTGTGTGTGTGTGTGTGTGTGTGTGTGTGTGTGTGTGTGTGTGTGTGTGTGTGTGTGTGTGTGTGTGTGTGTGTGTGTGTGTGTGTGTGTGTGTGTGTGTGTGTGTGTGTGTGTGTGTGTGTGTGTGTTTGTGTGCGTGGTGGGGCCCGTAATATGTGTTTCATGCTGCGTTTACGAAGGCAGCCTAATTATGATATTTTTTCCACTAATTGGTCTTTTGACCAATCAGATGTTTTCACATCAGATTTTTTTCAGATTTTCTGATTGGTCAAAAGACCCATAAGTGAAATAAGATCAGAATTGGGTTGCCTGTGTAAACGCAGCCATTAAGTCTAATATATCTCATCTGGATCAGTGAGGGAGACTGATATGCATCATCAACATCATCATCTAACATACGCTAACCCCATTCCGTACAAATGTTCGCAACCGCGACATTCAAACGAGGCTGTAAAGAAAACTAATGGGACTGTAGCAACTGTGATGACATCAAAATCTGGGGTGTGAACTACATTTCTATTCAAGTGTTGATTGACATGGTAATGGTTCTATAGTATTGGAGAAAAAACAGACACCTCCGACGCTGTACGCTACATCGTGACGTGTCATGCCATAACGTACAGCACGCATAAAGCAACTAATTCTGCCTTACAGCCTCTCTCCACCAGGTGTAGCACTTCTCTCACTGTTTAAAAACAAGAAATGGACAGGGACAGGGACAGGTTAAGGGACAGGGACAGGGACAGGGACAGGGACAGGGACAGGGACAGGGACAGGGTTAGGGACAGGGGCAGGGACAGGGACAGGGACAGGGTAAGGGACGGGGTAAGGGACGGGGTAAGGGACAGGGATGGGGTAAGGGACAGGGACAGGGACAGGGACAGGGTAAGGGACAGGGACAGGGTAAGGGACAGGGTAAGGGAAAGGGTAAGGGACAGGGACAGGGTAAGGGACAGGGTAAGGGACAGGGACAGGGGCAGGGACAGGGTAAGGGACAGGGACGGGGTAAGGGACAGGGACGGGGTAAGGGACAGGGACAGGGTAAGGGACAGGGACAGGGACAGGGTAAGGGACAGGGTAAGGGACAGGGACAGGGTAAGGGACAGGGACAGGGTAAGGGACAGGGTAAGGGACAGGGACAGGGTAAGGGACAGAGTAAGGGACAGGGAAAGGGTAAGGGACAGGGTAAGGGACAGGGACAGGGTAAGGGACAGGGACAGGGATAGGGTAAAGGACAGGGACAGGGTAAGGGACAGGGACAGGGACAGGGTAAGGGATAGGGTAAGGGACAGGGACAGGGTAAGGGACAGGGTAAGGGACAGGGACAGGGACAGGGACAGGGACAGGGTAAGGGACAGGGCCAGGGACAGGGTAAGGGACAGGGACAGGGTAGGGGACAGGGTAAGGGACAGGGTCAGGGACAGGGACAGGGACAGGGTTAAGGGACAGGGTAAGGGACAGGGTAAGGGACAAGGACAGGGTAGGGGACAGGGTAAGGGGCAGGGACAGGGACAGGGTAAGGGACAGGGCCAGGGACAGGGTAAGGGACAGGGACAGGGTAGGGGACAGGGTAAGGGACAGGGTCAGGGACAGGGACAGGGTTAAGGGACAGGGTAAGGGACAGGGTAAGGGACAGGGACAGGGTAAGGGACAGGGTAAGGGACAGGGTAAGGGGTAAGGGACAGGGACAGGGTAAGGGACAGGGTAAGGGACAGGGACAGGGTAAGGGACAGGGCCAGGGACAGGGTAAGGGACAGGGACAGGGTAAGGGACAGGGTCAGGGACAGGGACAGGGTTAAGGGACAGGGTAAGGGACAGGGTAAGGGACAGGGACAGGGTAGGGGACAGGGTAAGGGACAGGGACGGGGTAAGGGACAGGGTAAGGGACAGGGACAAGGTAAGGGACAGGGTAAGGGACAGGGTAAGGGACAGGATAAGGGACAGGGACAGGGTAAGGGACAGGGTAAGGGACAGGATAAGGGACAGGGACAGGGACACTCTGATCTGATGGCATTGTATCACAGGGACGTCATTGGTGGGTATGATCTATTCACAGAGTAATTGAAGGAGAAGGGAGTGAGGGAAAGTGGAGATTATGAAAATGGTCAAACACATGCCCACACAAACACAGCAGAGATAAATATGAGCATGTTTGTTTATGAGCATGTTTGTGTGTGTGTGTGTGTGTGTGTGTGTGTGTGTGTGTGTGTGTGTGTGTGTGTGTGTGTGTGTGTGTGTGTGTGTGTGTGTGTGTGTGTTTGTGTGCGTGGTGGGGCCCGTAATATGTGTTTCATGCTGCGTTTACGAAGGCAGCCTAATTATGATATTTTTTCCACTAATTGGTCTTTTGACCAATCAGATGTTTTCACATCAGATTTTTTTTCAGATTTTCTGATTGGTCAAAAGACCCATAAGTGAAATAAGATCAGAATTGGGTTGCCTGTGTAAACGCAGCCATTAAGTCTAATATATCTCATCTGGATCAGTGAGGGAGACTGATATGCATCATCAACATCATCATCTAACATACGCTAACCCCATTCCGTACAAATGTTCGCAACCGCGACATTCAAACGAGGCTGTAAAGAAAACTAATGGGACTGTAGCAACTGTGATGACATCAAAATCTGGGGTGTGAACTACATTTCTATTCAAGTGTTGATTGACATGGTAATGGTTCTATAGTATTGGAGAAAAAACAGACACCTCCGACGCTGTACGCTACATCGTGACGTGTCATGCCATAACGTACAGCACGCATAAAGCAACTAATTCTGCCTTACAGCCTCTCTCCACCAGGTGTAGCACTTCTCTCACTGTTTAAAAACAAGAAATGGACAGGGACAGGGACAGGTTAAGGGACAGGGACAGGGACAGGGACAGGTTAAGGGACAGGGTTAGGGACAGGGGCAGGGACAGGGACAGGGACAGGGACAGGGACAGGGACAGGGACAGGGACAGGGTAAGGGACAGGGTAAGGGACGGGGTAAGGGACAGGGATGGGGTAAGGGACAGGGACAGGGACAGGGACAGGGACAGGGACAGGGACAGGGACAGGGACAGGGACAGGGACAGGGACAGGGACAGGGACAGGGAAAGGGACAGGGTAAGGGAAAGGGAAAGGGTAAGGGACAGGGACAGGGTAAGGGACAGGGTAAGGGACAGGGACAGGGACAGGGGCAGGGACAGGGTAAGGGACAGGGACGGGGTAAGGGACAGGGACGGGGTAAGGGACAGGGACAGGGTAAGGGACAGGGACAGGGACAGGGTAAGGGACAGGGTAAGGGACAGGGACAGGGTAAGGGACAGGGACAGGGTAAGGGACAGGGTAAGGGACAGGGACAGGGACAGGGTAAGGGACAGGGAAAGGGTAAGGGACAGGGTAAGGGACAGGGACAGGGTAAGGGACAGGGACAGGGATAGGGTAAAGGACAGGGACAGGGTAAGGGACAGGGACAGGGTAAGGGATAGGGTAAGGGACAGGGACAGGGACAGGGACAGGGTAAGGGACAGGGTAAGGGACAGGGACAGGGACAGGGTAAGGGACAGGGCCAGGGACAGGGTAAGGGACAGGGACAGGGTAGGGGACAGGGTAAGGGACAGGGTCAGGGACAGGGACAGGGACAGGGTTAAGGGACAGGGTAAGGGACAGGGTAAGGGACAAGGACAGGGTAGGCGACAGGGTAAGGGACAGGGACAGGGACAGGGTAAGGGACAGGGCCAGGGACAGGGTAAGGGACAGGGACAGGGTAGGGGACAGGGTTAAGGGACAGGGTAAGGGACAGGGTAAGGGACAGGGACAGGGACAGGGTAAGGGACAGGGTAAGGGACAGGGACAGGGTAAGGGACAGGGTAAGGGACAGGGACAGGGACAGGGTAAGGGACAGGGCCAGGGACAGGGTAAGGGACAGGGACAGGGTAGGGGACAGGGTCAGGGACAGGGACAGGGTAAGGGACAGGGTAAGGGACAGGGACAGGGTAAGGGACAGGGTAAGGGACAGGGACGGGGTAAGGGACAGGGTAAGGGACAGGGACAAGGTAAGGGACAGGGTAAGGGACAGGGTAAGGGACAGGATAAGGGACAGGGACAGGGTAAGGGACAGGGTAAGGGACAGGATAAGGGACAGGGATAGGGACAGGGTAAGGGCAAGGGAAGTGGATGGTAGGATTGGACATGAGGGAAGTGGATGGTAGGATTGGACTTGAGGGAAGTGGATGGTAGGAGTGGGCATGATGGAAGTGGATGGTAGGAGTGGATATGAGGGAAGTGGATGGTAGGATTGGATATGAGGGAAGTGGATGGTAGGATTGGGCATGATGGAAGTGGATGGTAGGAGTGGATATGAGGGAAGTGGATGGTAGGATTGGATATGAGGGAAGTGGATGGTAGGTGTGGGCATGATGGGAGTGGATGGTAGGATTGGGCATGAGGGAAGTGGATGGTAGGAGTGGGCATGAGTGAAGTGGATGGTAGGATTGGGCATGAGTGAAGTGGATGGTAGGATTGGGCATGAGTGAAGTGGATGGTAGGAGTGGGCATGATGGACGTGGATGGTAGGAGTGGGCATGAGGGAAGTGAATGGTAGGAGTAGGCATGAGTGAAGTGGATGGTAGGAGTGGGCATGATGGACGTGGATGGTAGGAGTGGGCATGGGGGAAGTGGATGGTAGGAGTGGGCATGATGGACGTGGATGGTAGGAGTGGGCATGAGGGAAGTGAATGGTAGGAGAAGGCATGAGTGAAGTGGATGGTAGGAGTGGGCATGGGGGAAGTGGATGGTAGGAGTGGGCATGATGGACGTGGATGGTAGGAGTGGGCATGGGGGAAGTGGATGGTAGGAGTGGGCATGATGGACGTGGATGGTAGGAGTGGGCATGATGCGGATGGTAGGAGTGGGCATGATGGACGTGGATGGTAGGAGTGGGCATGATGGACGTGGATGGTAGGAGTGGGCATGATGGACGTGGATGGTAGGAGTGGGCATGATGGACGTGGATGGTAGGAGTGGGCATGATGGACGTGGATGGTAGGAGTGGGCATGATGGACGTGGATGGTAGGAGTGGGCATGATGGACGTGGATGGTAGGAGTGGGCATGATGGACGTGGATGGTAGGAGTGGGCATGATGGACGTGGATGGTAGGAGTGGGCATGAGGGAAGTGAATGGTAGGAGAAGGCATGAGTGAAGTGGATGGTAGGAGTGGGCATGGGGTAAGTGGATGGTAGGAGTGGGCATGATGGACGTGGATGGTAGGAGTGGGCATGGGGGAAGTGGATGGTAGGAGTGGGCATGATGGACGTGGATGGTAGGAGTGGGCATGATGGACGTGGATGTAGGAGTGGGCATGATGGACGTGGATGGTAGGAGTGGGCATGATGGACGTGGATGGTAGGAGTGGGCATGATGGACGTGGATGGTAGGAGTGGGCATGATGGACGTGGATGGTAGGAGTGGGCATGATGGACGTGGATGGTAGGAGTGGGCATGATGGACGTGGATGGTAGGAGTGGGCATGATGGACGTAGATAGTAGGAGTGGGCATGATGGACGTGGATGGTAGGAGTGGGCATGATGGACGTGGATGGTAGGAGTGGGCATGGGGGAAGTGGATGGTAGGAGTGGGCATTGATGGACGTGGATGGTAGGAGTGGGCATGAGGGAAGTGAATGGTAGGAGAAGGCATGAGTGAAGTGGATGGTAGGAGTGGGCATGGGGGAAAGTGGATGGTAGGAGTGGGCATGATGGACGTGGATGGTAGGAGTGGGCATGGGGGAAGTGGATGGTAGGACGTGGGCATGATGGACGTGGATGGTAGGAGTGGGCATGATCGACGTGGATGGTAGGAGTGGGCATGATGGACGGGATGGTAGGAGTGGGCATGATGGACGTGGATGGTAGGAGTGGGCATGATGGACGTGGATGGTAGGAGTGGGCATGATGGACGTGGATGGTAGGAGTGGGCATGATGGACGTGGATGGTAGGAGTGGGCATGATGGACGTGGATGGTAGGAGTGGGCATGATGGACGTGGATGGTAGGAGTGGGCATGATGGACGTGGATGGTAGGAGTGGCATGAGGGAAGTGAATGGTAGGAGAAGGCATGAGTGAAGTGGATGGTAGGAGTGGGGCATGGGGTAAGTGGATGGTAGGAGTGGGCATGATGGACGTGGATGGTAGGAGTGGGCATGGGGGAAGTGGATGGTAGGAGTGGGCATGATGGACGTGGATGGTAGGAGTGGGCATGATGGACGTGGATGGTAGGAGTGGGCATGATGGACGTGGATGGTAGGAGTGGGCATGATGGACGTGGATGGTAGGAGTGGGCATGATGGACGTGGATGGTAGGAGTGGGCCATGGATGGTAGGAGTGGGCATGATGGACGTGGATGGTAGGAGTGGGCATGATGGACGTGGATGGTAGGAGTGGGCATGATGGACGTGGATGGTAGGAGTGGGCATGATGGACGTAGATAGTAGGAGTGGGCATGATGGACGTGGATGGTAGGAGTGGGCATGATGGACGTGGATGGTAGGAGTGGGCATGATGGACGTGGATGGTAGGAGTGGGCATGGGGGATGGGACATTCTCTAATCAGACCTGTGTGTGTGGTTAAGGGTGTAGCTGTAAACCTTTAAACCCAGCCGGTGGCTAAATGTCACTGGATCCTCCTCAGCTGGAACCAGCTGATCTTTAAAAACACACACCGCTATGCTCTGCTTTAGCCAACTGTGTGTGTGTGTGTGTTTATGACCACATGCCCATTAATTTGTGCATTTCATTTTTATGGAACACTAACTCAGCAAACAGTTTGATTGCTGACCAGAATGCCAATGAGACAAACTCCAAACCCCTCTGATCCCACGCCTTCACTGTCTCCTTCTTATTAGCCCTGGACAAACTCAAACAGAATGTAAATATAGTGTCAATATAGCTGTGTGTGTTTGTGTGTTTGTGTGTGTGTGTGTGTGTGTGTGTGTGTGTGTGTGTGTGTGTGTGTGTGTGTGTGTGTGTGTGTGTGTGTTTGTGTGTGTGTGTTTGTGTGTGTGTGTGTGTGTGTGTGTGTGTGTGTGTGTGTGTGTGTGTGTTTGTGTGTGTGTGTTTGTGTGTGTGTGTGTGTGTGTGTGTGTGTGTGTGTGTGTGTGTGTGTGTGTGTGTGTGTGTGTGTGTGTGTGTGTGTGTGTCTGTGTGTGTGTGTGTGTGTGTGTGTGTGTGTGTGTGTGTGTGTGTCTGTGTGTGTGTGTGTGTGTCTGGATCGCCCGGTTGGTCCTCTTTTCCTTCCAGGGAAGTGGGATTTCAGTTTAAAATCCTGCCATTTGTTACTCCATGGAATCACTCCAGCTAACAGAAAACTCCAGACAGTTTTAATCAACAAGCTCTCTGTCTTACTGCAGAATTAGACATTCCAGAATTGGAAATCGGTTGCAGCTCAAGTCGACTACAAAACCTTCAATGCAATGCTCTCTCTATGGGCTGGCTAGTTAGCTAGCAAACGTAGCTACACACAATAATATTACAGTCAGTATTAGCATGTGAAGTAGCTAGTTAGCTGTCAAATCACCTAAACAAACTGCACTATCAATTTAGGAGTCTACAACTTCACCATGTTCAACCTGCAGATTGATGTGCCTCACAGAGTGTAGTCCGACATTTGCAACAGCACCATGAAATGCACCCTGGATTGAAGATGCAGACAAATAAGAGAAATGTGTTAGACCCTCTGATAAATAAAAAAAATTTTGAGGTAGGAATATCGCAAAAATATGATCAATGGCTCATTTGAGAGAAGACAATGTCCCACGTTATGACATTAGCCAGTATTTTAATCTGACATGTAGATGTTTTCACCATCTGAAAGTCTTATTCCTGTTAACTTCCAGTGTAGTGAGAGACTTCATCACAGTACTATGTCAAACCGGTCGGATTGCTACCTGTTTGAACGGCAATAGCTCAGCTACACATGAAAACATAAAATGACCCAGAACATCGCTCAGAGATGCACAAAAACACTATAACGTTCAAAATGGGTGAATCTTTACTTAATGTTTGGGCACTCCCTAGAAAATGGTTACGGTAAGGGCTACGGTTTAAACCCGTGTCCACGACTGGGATTAAATAAACACACCACCTTCTGATTCAGAGTCATGGGACTATACCTATCCACTACCCCCGTCCACAACACTCTTGCACAACGGGTCCCAAACTAGAGGTTGCGACCGTCAGATATGAAAACGGGGTCATGGGAGAATTTCCAAAATCCTGGTAAAAAAAAGAATTAATATAATATCGCCTTTGTATTTCAAAATCCTTGTAAATGTGGTTAACCTTAAAAATCTAAGAGAAAATCATATAAATCTGAAAGTTCAAATTCAACTAGAGAGAGCCCTTAGATTGTGGGAAAAAGCCTCACTTGACCGTTGCACTTGAATCATTCCCACGGAGAATGGCTAAGCCCGTTACGCTATGAAACCACACACTATTGACGAGACTTTGATATTACCGGCCGCAATTGATAATCGAAAACAATATGTGGGGAGGCAGAGGCACAGAAACTCACATCAACACCTAAGAATTATGCTATAGCCAGCAATCAAGAGGCAACTCTTACTGAACGACTCAAAAACTCCTGGGCTGTGAGGACCGAGATGCATTGACATTTGTTCGCTACATGTCGGGGGATGCTATTCACAAGGACATGTTGTTTTTGTCTGACGATTTCCGAGTATGAAACGGCACAGAGAATGTTCAGTGTGCTGCGTGGCTATATTGAATAAAAACAGATTCCATGGGATCGAATGGTGGGGCTCCATCGATCACAGGACAGCGGGCAGGCCTCTGCACTCTAGTTATGAATGTCTCTTCCTCTGCCATAGGGACTCATTGTATGATACACCGAGAACAACTGCAGCAGGTAACTTCCATTGTAAACTACACTATCACACCTGATCTCAAAACTATGTGGCTTGGTGGCTCCCGAGTGGTGCAGTGGTCTAAGGCACTGCATGGCAGTGCAAAAAGCATCACTACAGCCCTTGGTTCGATTCCAGGCTGTATCACATGCGGCCGTGATTGGGAGTCCCGTAAGGCACAATTGGCCCAGCGTCGTCCGGGCTTGCCCACTGTAGGCCGTCATTGGGAGTCCCGTAAGGCGGTGCACAATTGGCCCAGCGTCGTCCGGGTTAGGGTTTGGCCCAGCGTCGTCCGGGTTAGGGGAGGGTTTGGCCCAGCGTCGTCCGGGTTAGGGTTTGGCCCAGCGTCGTCCGGGTTAGGGTTTGGCCCAGCGTCGTCCGGGTTAGGGGAGGGTTTGGCCCAGCGTCGTCCGGGTTAGGGTTTGGCCCAGCGTCGTCCGGGTTAGGGGAGGGTTTGGCCCAGCGTCGTCCGGGTTAGGGTTTGGCCCAGCGTCGTCCGGGTTAGGGTTTGGCCCAGCGTCGTCCGGGTTAGGGTTGGCCCAGCAGCGTCCGGGTTAGGGGAGGGTTTGGCCCAGCGTCGTCCGGGTTAGGGTTTGGCCCAGCGTCGTCCGGGTTAGGGTTTGGCCCAGCGTCGTCCGGGTTAGGGTTTGGCCCAGCGTCGTCCGGGTTAGGGTTTGGCCCAGCGTCGTCCGGGTTAGGGTTTGGCCCAGCAGCGTCCGGGTTAGGGTTTGGCCCAGCGGCATCCGGGTTAGGGTTTGGCCCAGCGTCGTCCGGGTTAGGGTTTGGCCCAGCGTCGTCCGGGTTAGGGTTTGGCCCAGCGTCGTCCGGGTTAGGGTTTGGCCCAGCAGCGTCCGGGTTAGGGTTTGGCCCAGCAGCGTCCGGGTTAGGGTTTGGCCCAGCGTCGTCCGGGTTAGGGTTTGGCCCAGCGTCGTCCGGGTTAGGGTTTGGCCCAGCGTCGTCCGGGTTAGGGTTTGGCCCAGCAGCGTCCGGGTTAGGGTTTGGCCCAGCAGCGTCCGGGTTAGGGTTTGGCCCAGCGGCGTCCGGGTTAGGGTTTGGCCCAGCGTCGTCCGGGTTAGGGTTTGGCCCAGCGTCGTCCGGGTTAGGGTTTGGCCCAGCAGCGTCCGGGTTAGGGGTTAGGGCCCACGGTAGGCCGTCATTGTAAATAATAATTTCTTCTTAACTGACTTGCCTTGTTAAATAAAGGTTACATTTAAAAAATATAAAACACTGAGGAGGAGTGTTGGAAAGATTTTTCAAATTGAGAGAAGAACTGTTGTCATTCACAATGGATGTAAAAAACAGACTTCTGTGTCGTGAAAATAAAAACTGTCTCCTTGCCTATGTAACATAAATATTTAATACACTGAACAAACTAAACGTAAGCATACAGGGGAAATGCCAACACTTTCTACAGATAAGTAACTGAATCAGCTAAATCCGTTTGACTGTGATCCTGGCTCCGTTAACATCCTGGTAGAGTGAAATTGAACAACCGATCAAGCTGTCATGTGACTGAATGCTGCAGACAACGCATTCATAGGGTCACAACGGAGGAGTTTTGGTTCTTGACTCAAAGGGAATACTGTGTCGTCTCCCTCAGAGCATTAAAACTCACTGTACACGTCTGCAGTGCTCTCGTCTGCATTAAAACCAAATATTGATCCAGGTTGGATGTGACAGGAGAGACGAGAGAGAGAATAGAGTAGATGTCACGGGTCAATATTTTGATTGATGACCCTATGTGAACTCTATGTGAACCCTATGTAGTGATGACGTGTGCATGTCTTCTGGTCAGGCAAGCCTGG
>NC_034188.2:80316877-80383411 GCF_002021735.2 Oncorhynchus kisutch | reverse complement strand
GACCTTTTCCTAAACCCGATCTCTCGGCGTGGTTAGACTTTGAAAATGACTTTTGAATGACTATGATTAAATTCAATAAATTTTTTATTTGAAAAATAAGCAAGTTAACATTTGTGGCATTCTTGAAACATATGACGTGAGCATACGCCTTGATTACGCGTTCTTAAAGGACACACATTTGAACACTTTTGATATTTTCTAACAAAACAAGATACAAGGTTATCATTACTTCTTAAATCATCCTTATAAAGAGACATAACATCTTCAAAAGAAACTCCCCGGGCTCTTTGGCACAGGTAAAATACACAGTGGTGACCGCATGTAGTGGAAAGGTTATCTTGCACTTGTTTGATGTTGTAGTAGATCTTTGTACCGTTTAGGGTCAAAAAATCTTTAATAGATTTAGGGAAATGTGAAAAACCGGGGGGAAAGCCATAGGAATCAAAAAAAGTTGAGATTTTTCGTCCACCTTCCTGTTCTAATGTCATAGCTAGCCAATGTTCACCAGGCATGTGTTTAGGATGGGTATTGACAATAAACATTGCAGGCCTCTCAGACCATATCTCCATAGGTAATTCATCACAAGCCAACACTCCACAAAATTGTTTTCCAATCAAGCGGCTCATGAGCCCGTCCAACTCTTGGGTATTCATGTCTTTGTTCAAAGGTCCTTAATAATAATCCACTAAGACCTGTCTTCGGGCATTCACTTCCAAGATTGAATCAGAGCATGCGTAAACAATCATGCTAACTGTACAGGTTAAAGGTGTACGGAAACGCATTTCCAGCCTGAGGTTACCTTGGGACACCACAGACAGATTTCCTGAGGTGTCATCATCAGGTGATAAATTGAAAGCATACAATGTGTAACCCTCTGCAAAATCATTTCTGTCAATAGGTAAAGAGAGATCTTTTAGATGTCGCCCTGTAGCCAGGAATAGATTGTAAAATTCTCGCACAGATATGTTGTTATTAAATTGTGGTTGGAAAGCCTTCGCCGGAACCTGACGTCCGTCCTGACAGAGCGCTACATACTCTGCATTGAAGTGCTGAAAATTAAAGGGGTTTTTATCTAAACTGCCCGTATTAGAGGCGTGATCAACCAGACCTATAACCACATATCTAGGTAAAGGGCCTAGAAATAGGTTTTCTTGACTGCAGATTCTACTGCCCACAGGTATGCTAAAGGTTTTCATGGTAATTCTTTGGAGAGGGTAAAGGGCATTTCCTTTCATCAAAGCATGTGAGTGACCCAGGCGCACGGCCGGAGATACAGATACTTTTTTAATAAAAAGGGTTGCCCCCAACACTTTCAAACTAAAATCCCCGTCTTGGGGAGACATCAGGCAAAAATCATCCTTGGCCCTGGTTAATTTTAATCTTAAATCAACCGAATTTAAGAGTAACCGTTCTTGAAAGAAAATGTCAGAGTGTATAGGGCCTAGCAAATGAAACTCTCGAGATTCGGCGCAGTAGCGAGCTCGTGCCGCTAGTCCTTTGTTTGCACCGGTGGAAGGGTCTGTCGATTCCATAGAGGCTCCTGCAGTATCCTTGCTAAACAGCCCGGCGCTAAATTGGGTTTTGAGAGTGTCTTCGGAGTAGTTTAGTAAACACTCCATGATGGCTCTATAAGGGTATGTAGCGCTGCTTTGACTGATTAGGCGTTCACCCAAAGTCACATCAACTTGGGAGAAAATGGTGGCCAAGGGGTAATTAATGAGACTCACTTTGGCATCGTCTGCAATATTAGACCCATCTCTTTTGGTCACTTTTAGACGTAAATGCACCAAGGTGTTGTTGAGGTCCAGATAGTTGTCACCATGGCCTGGTATGAAAAATTCGATAGGCCCGTTATCGGTAATAGCAGAGAGAGGGGCTATCTCCACATAACTGGATCTATCTATTGAATGCTGCGTTAACGGTGCCGTGAAAAGATCAAGTTCTGTCTTTATAGCTTCAGAGGACATTCGATGTAAAAGAGCCATGTCACTTATTCTTTTAGAAAATACTTCCTAGTATTCTTTTAGCCTGTTTTGGTACAGACCTCCTCACTTTACCCCGTCTTTGACTTACTGAGGTTCTTTTAACAGTTAACCGCCGCTTTTTAGGTGCAGGTCTACGCCTTAAACCAGGAGGTCTCTTTTTTGGCCTTCGTGACAATATCATAAGCCCCGAGCCTTCTTGATGCTCCACCTCTGGTGACGCCCTTCGGGTCATAGCATTGGCTACAACCTCACTTACTATATTTTTAGCCGCTGATTTTAAATGTGGTTTGGCTATGCTGAAGCCTCTCTTCATAAACGGTAAAACCATCCTGAAGAGGTTACGGAATATACCTCCTATCCCCGAACCATACATTGTCGGCGCTCCATGATATCCTGGTAGTCCATTACCCACTTGATCCACATAGTATGAAACATAACGGTTAGGGTCGAGCTGATGGAGCTCCATAACCCTTTTATTTGTATTATGTTTATAAATATAATACAGCTATTATATATGTAGAGAGGTTTTGGTGGGTCTAAAGTGGAGTTTTACAATCGTTTTACCATAAGTAAATTCAATGTTTTCGTTCTGATCCGTTTTAAGCTCAACCAGAATGTTTTCAATATAGTTCTTGCTGACATGTACGTAGTGCGGCTTGTCATAATTGACAGTGACGATGTCCCCATCCTTGCCGTCTATATGAACTGTTCGCAGGAGGGGGACACAGCTGTCTCCGACCCTTTGATAGGTTATGATGTCGGTATAGACAAATATGTTGTAAAAGCCTGCATGTATATCCGCAGGGAATGGGAATAATTTATCGTTCACATACGTCCATTTATTGGGACCCATCCCCAACATGTAGGATAAATTACCGCTGGTCTTTATACCTCCGTTAGCAGGCCCTGAGATTTGTATCCTTTTATGGATTGGATTGTAGAATAGGAATATTTCCATCTTGTTCAGGGTTAGGTGTTCATTCAACTCTGAGACGATCCTGTCGACGGTTCTATAGAAACCTTTTTTAAGCTTAATAAGTTTCGCAGGTTCCGAGAACCTTTTGCAATAAAAATCACGGTCCTTAGCTTTGATATTATACCAACTATGGGGGTATGTAATCTCGCTGAGACCTACTTCCCAAGCCTCTGATAACTCTATAGGCTTTGGAAAATTGGTTGTATACTTCGAACTCTGATTATTCCGATATATCTGTGCCGACGCATTACTGGGGAGAGTCAGGTAGAAGCCGCTGTGTTCCATGATGCCCAACTGTGTACACGCGAATGATGCGCTAGTTATCATGACTAGGGGTTTAAATTAACCCCCGTTGCCTCCACCACATCCTGCTCCAATACCCAACTGTTGAACTTTTGAGGCCAGTTTTTCCAGCGGACCAGCAACCATTTTTTACCCTTTTCTCTCTTCTGATCTAGAATCTCCTCCACGTGAAAGACTTTGTCTTTACCCAACTGGACCTTCTGTAATTCCTTCTCATAAAAAGATCCCTCTATAAGATCCCCGTCATAATCTTTTAATTTGTAGACCGGCGGAATGCGTGGCAGACATTCGGTAACGGTAAACAACTCCGAGCTAAAGCCTTGTTCGTATTTTTTGTCGAAAACACCCCTCAACTTTGATATACGCACCAAGTCACCCACTAGGAATTTAAAAGTCATTTTTTTCTTACGGCGAAGTGGGAACAAACCATACATATTTTTAAAGACTTGAAAAGAGTTTTCCGAAGAGACCTCCGAGGGCTTCATACGTATAGTCTTATGGTAGCTGTGGTTGTAACCGTTTACTAAATCCTGAACTATGTCTGTATATCGGTTGGTGTTGTGAGCTGTAAAATAGCGCCACATCCGCTCTTTCAAAGTCCTATTAAAGCGTTCCACAACCGAAGCTTTCAAATCAGAGCCTGTAGCAAAATGTACTATATTATACTTATTCATTAGCTTCTGAAATGTTTTATTAAAAAATTCTTTTCCGCCATCCGTCTGCACTTTCTTGGGGGCGCCTCCTGCCTTCAAGATCGATTCAAAGGCCCTGGTCACCTCTGCCCCGCTCTTATTTTTTAACACCCTTACATAGGCTAATTTAGAGAAAATATCTATAACCGTTAGCATGTAGCGATTTCCATCATTTTTATCGGCAAGGGACTGCATGTCACATAGATCCGCCTGAAATTGGGATAATGGATGCGTAGAAAAAACTCTATTTCTTGGAAAATGTTTTCTTACAGGTTTATGTAGAGTGTAGGCATCTTGCTCTGATAACCATTCATTCACTTTAGCATCGCTTAACAGACTCCCTGTTTCTTCGACTATAGCTCTCTGTAAACGCTCTTTACCCCCATAAGACCCGGGGTTAGAGGGATTATAATATATGTTTTTCAACAGCTGCTCAGCCATCCTTCTTGCCTCTCTGAGGTACAATAACTGTAATGAGCCACTTTCATATAACGACAACATTTCAGTTTGTGAATTTTTATTTTAAGAATGCAACAATTATTACGTATACAGACAATTCAGGATTTGTTGCAAGATACAAGTCCCCGTTTTCTCAACAATCACAGCATGCAACACCCTGTATATATTGTTTAGATTTACAGGTTTGTTTCGCTGAATTTTTAAAACACACACGTCTGATATATAAGTATATAAACAACAAATATGATACACATTCACATTAAAGGGTGGTTCAAACAAATAATGTAAAATCTTAGCCAAAGTTATTTCTAGTTCTTCAGAATCCTCAACAAGCCTTGATACCATATGTGACCATTGTAAACTCTCGCCCGTATGTCGGACATGTTTCATGATTTGCTCCATTTTTAACACACGCTCTACAATAACCCCTGTATTGTGGTTTGTGTAGAACTTTACATTGTTCACTTTATTTTCAATAATCTGATGCATAACATTTGTAAGGTCTCTCAAAAGAAAAAATGTATTTATTCGCTCAAACATCGTAGACACATAGTTACCCATAGCTCTAAATAAACAAAATGTCACTCGGTCTCTTGGGATTTATTGAGCCAGAAAAGCATCACATCAGCCATCACAGCTTCCCTGTATTTGTTGTCGTCCACCAGGGTGTGTCGGATTTCTTTGAGTTTCTCATGGATGAAGAGGGCCTCCTTCAGTTCATGTAGGAAGGCTTCGGTTACCCCGTAAACTCTAGGGATAGACGGCGCAATACCCATAGACTCCAGGGCGATGACCAGCGCTGGTATAAAACGGCAGGACCACAGTCTTTTCACCAGCTCCTCAAAATGATTGAAAAAGTAGTATCTAGGAGGGTCGTAGAGGCAAGGATGACGACGCTGGCTGGGATGATTGATCTCACAGCCGATGCATTTTTCTCGTATATATTCGCCAATCACCACGTTTAAAAGTGTAGCTACAGAGGCCTTGATTGTATCCACAAAAACAGTACTGGCCACCCCATCAAACACATCCTCAGGCTGGGTAAATGTCGGGGGTGTCACGGGTCTTGCCAGGGGTGCGTAGAGTGTAGGGCTTCGTGGCATAGAGTCTTTAGTGTCGGGCCCCCATGACGTAGTGGCTTCCTCGTAGATGGTCTGGAGATCCATGGTGTATGCTGAAATGAAGAACTGTCTGCTTTTTTTCTTTTTATTGTAGAACAAGGCCCTTGGGTATCTGGGGGGGCGGGGTTAAAGCATCCGCTTACTTAGTTTTCTTCTGACGCTGTATCTTCTTGAGGCTCTTTTGCATCGTAATCTTTACGATTCGTATATATTATGCACTTCTTTAAATGAACAAGGCTCTGACGCTGTTGGCTCTGTACAAAGAGAGCATCCAACGGTTGCAACATTTTCAATTCCAGTACATCCCAACTGTTAAAAGGAATAAGCAGACGCAGTCGGGTATCCCCAGTCAGGCCACCACCCCTAAGTTTGTGGTTTCGGATTGCCTCGGTGCCGATATAGAACTCCACGCTGCCGCACGGTCGGCCATTCTTTCTTTGTATTTTCACCCTGTGAAATATTTGTCCTGAGGAGTCCGGGGTACCTTCCCAACGGGTCTCGTGGCCCGTGAACACACTATACCCCTTGGTGATAAGGCTCAGTTCAGGACACACAACCTTGCGAAAAACCGACCAGTCTTCAACACCATATTCCAAGCCTACAGTCTGGTCTGTATATTCTTCTCCTTCATCTACCGTATAGAGGGTCACTCTACAGGCCAGGTAATCAAACCGATACCCCCACTGCTGGCCATTAGACATCAGCACTTGATCTGTCAGAGCATGTGCTGGCGGTATTTGGGTTCTATACACATTTAAAAAACGTTTTTTTGGCGCATCATATATTGCTGGTTGATACTTTGCCCTTTCTCTATGGGCAACCCGAAGGCCTGTTTCAGTTGTTACAGTCATCACTGCTTTGGTACCGATCCCAAATTCCATGGTTATTCTTAAGATCTTGTGCACTCTTAAACAGGTATTGTTCAGCGGCTTTATAAGGGGCCTTAACCAACCCAAACCGTGAGAAACAGTAACAGGTTGACCTGACACATGGTCACTTACTCAACCCAGGTCATGCACCCTTCTACATGACATAGGGTCATAAATCATTACATAGGGTCATAAATCAGGCTTGGGTCATCAATCATTAACGGCCTGTCAAAGGGACCCTTACTCACCCCATAGCCCCCACCTAACCAGGCTTGTCTATCAGGCTTGGGTCATCAATCATTAACGGCCTGTCAAAGGGACCCTTACTCACCCCATAGCCCCCACCTAACCAGGCTTGCCTGACCAGAAGACATGCACACGTCATCACTACATAGGGTTCACATAGAGTTCACATAGGGTCATCAATCAAAATATTGACCCGTGACATCTACTCTATTCTCTCTGACGAGGTGCGCACTGTGAACCACGCCCCCTGACTTTGACGCAACATGCATCAAGCCACACCCATCTCATTATTGGTGGTGAGATAAGATACATTATGTCACACTAATTTATAATTGACTCCAACAGCCCCATATTAAAAGTATGTGATGGTGAGTTGAGAAAACAATCAGAAATACTGTTAGAATGTTTTTCAATTGACTGCAATAGCTCCAATTAAGAGAGTAAACATTGGCTGTTAATTACATTTTTTTTTCACATGGTTGGGGTCACGAGAATGTTCATACATCAAAATGGGGTCATGAGCCAAAAATGTTTGGTAATAGCACTCACTGTCGCCCCTAGTGGCTGGTTTTGAAGATATTTCCTGATGTCCTCAGGACATGGATAGATGTCCAATTTTTACATCAATCTTGAATGACCTGGCTGGTTTTAACACGACGATACATCTCACTGTGACAGACATGAATGCCTGTACACACAGCCAGAGAAGCAGGTTCTGAAATTGAGAATGTTATGGTTTAGTGGTTTCATACTTCAACATTTGACAGATATCTACTACCCTATCTCTTGAATGCTTCAACTGAACAATTTACCTAATTACAGAGAGAGAGTCAGATAAAGAGATATATATATATATATATTGAGAGAGAGAATCAAATAAAGATAAACAGAGAGAGAGAGAGAGAGAGAGAGAGAGAGAGAGAGAGAGAGAGAGAGAGAGAGAGAGAGAGAGAGAGAGAGAAAGTCAGAAACAGAGAAGGGTGGTTTTATAACACCATCCAGTGAATGGAAGTCAATGGTATTTTCTAACATCAGTCTGACATCTAGTGGTGATAAAGTAGTGTTGCATTCATCAGGATTAGGATGGTTATAGATCATTGGTAATACGCACACAAAATAATAGACTGTAGCTGTTCATTGACTGAACGATTGATTGGTTTGTTGACTGATTGATTGACTGACTGATCTTTGGCCTGGTTTGCTAACTACCTCTCTTAAAGAGTGCAGTGTGTAAAGTCAGAAAATATGCTGTCTCAGCTACTGCCTGTCATCGAGGGAGTACCCCAAGGCTCAAGCCCATGCCCCACGCTCTTCTCAATTTACATCAACAACATAGCTCAGGCAGTAGGAAGCTCTCTCATCCATTTATATGCAGATGATACAGTCTTATACTCAGCTGGCCCCTCCCTGGATTTTGTGTTAAATGCTCTACACCAAAGCTTTCTTAGTGTCCAACAAGCTTTCTCTACCCTTAACCTTGTTCTGAACACATCCAAAACAAAGGTCATGTGGTTTGGTAAGAAGAATGCCCCTCTCCCCACAGGTGTTATTACTACCTCTGAGGGTTTAGAGCTTGAGCAATGAACCACCCTTGCTGTCTCTGCCTGGCCGGTTCCCCTCTCTCCACTGGGATTCTCTGCCTCTAATCCTGTTACAGGGGCTGAGTCACTGGCTTACTAGTGCCCTCCCCATGCCGTCCCTGAGTGGGTTGAGTCATTGACGTGATCCTCCTGTCTGGGTTGGCGCCCACCCTTGGGTTGTGCGTGGCGGAGATCTTTGTGGGCTATACTCTGCCTTGTCTCAGGATGGTAAATTGGTGGTTGAAGATATCCCTCTAGTGGTGTGGGGGCTGTGCTTTGGCAAAGTGGGTGGGGTTATATCCTGCCTGTTTGGCCCTGTCCGAGGGTGTCGTCGGATGGGGCCACAGTGTCTCCTGACCCCTCCTGTCTCAGCCTCCAGTATTTATCCTGCAGTAGTTTATGTGTTGGGGGGCTAGGGTCAGTCTGTTATATCTGGAGTATTTCTCCTGTCTTATCCGGTGTGAATTTAAGTATGCTCTCTCCAACTCTGTCTCTCTTTCTCTCTCTTTCTTTCTTTCTCTCTCTCGGAGAACCTGAGACCTAGGGCCATGCCTCATGACTCCTTGCTGCCCCCAGTCCACCTGGCCATGCTGCTGCTCCAGTTTCAACTGTTCTGCCTGCGGCTATGAAATCCTGGCCTGTTCACCGGATGTGCTACCTGTCCCAGACCTGCTGTTTTCAACTCTCTAGAGACAGCAGGAGTGGTAGAGATACTCTGAATGATCAGCTATGAAAAGCCAACTGACATTTACGGCTGAGGTGCTGACCTGTTGCACCATCGACATCCACTGTGATTATTATTATTTGACCCTGCTGGGCACCTATGAACATTTGAACATCTTGGCCATGTTCTGTTATAATCTCCACCCGGCACAGCCAGAAGAGGACTGGCAACCCCTCACAGCCTGGTTCCTCTCTAGGCTCCTTCCTAGCTTCTGGCCTTTCTAGGGAGTTTTTCCTAGCCGTGCTTCCACACCTGCATTGCTTGCTGTTTGGGGATTTAGGCTGGGTTTCTGTACAGCACATTGAGATATCAGCTGATGTAAGAAGGGCTTTATAAATACATTTGATTTGATTTTGAGGTAGTCACCTCATACTAGTACTTGGGAGTATGGTTAGACGGTACACTGTCCTTCTCTCAGCACATATCAAAGCTGCAGGTTAAAGTTAAATCTAGACTTGGTTTCCTCTATCGTAATCGCTCGTCTTTCACCCCAGCTGCCAAACGAACCCTGATTCAGATGACCATCCCACCCATGCTAGATTACGGAGACATAATTTATAGATCGGCAGGTAAGGGTGCTCGAGAGCGGCTAGATGTTCTTTACCATTTGGCCATCAGATTTGCAACAAATGATACTTATAGGACACATCACTGTACTCTATACTCCTCTGTTAACTGGTCATCTCTGTGTACCCTTCACAAGACCCACTGGTTGATGCTTATTTATAAAACCCTCTTAGGCCTCACTCCCCCCTATCTGAGATACCTACTGCAGCCCACATCCTCCACATACAACACCCGTTCTGCCAGCCATATGTTCATGGTCCCCAAAGCACACACATCCTTGGGTCGCCCGTCTATTCAGTTCGCTGCAGCTAGTGACTGGAACGAGCTGCAACAAACACTCAAACTGGACAGTTTTATCTCCATCTCTACATTCAAAGACTCAATCATGGACACTCGTACTGACAGTTGTGGCTGCTTTGCATGATGTATCGTTGTCTCGACCTTCTTGCCCTTTGTGCTGTTGTCTGTGCTCAATAATGTAAGTACCATGTTGTTGTCATGTTGTGTTGCTACCATGTTGTTGTCATGTTGTGTTTTGCTACCATGTTGTTGTCATGTTGTGTTGCTACCATGTTGTTGTCATGTTGTGTTGCTACCATGTTGTTGTCATGTTGTGTTGCTACCATGTTGTTGTCATGTTGTGTTGCTGCCTTGCTATGTTGTTGTCTTAGGTCTCTCTTTATGTAGTGTTGTGTTGCTGCCATGCTGTGTTTTCATGTGTTGCTGCCTTGCTATGTTGTTGTCTTAGGTCTCTCTTTATGTAGTGTTGTGTTGCTGCCATGCTGTGTTGTCATGTGTTGCTGCCTTGCTATGTTGTTGTCTTAGGTCTCTCTTAATGTAGTGTTGTGTTGCTGCCATGTTGTGTTGCTACTATGTTGTTGTCATGTTGTGTTGCTACCATGCTGTGTTGTCATGTGTTGCTGCCTTGCTATGTTGTTGTCTTAGGTCTCTCTTTATGTAGTGTTGTGTTGCTACCATGCTGTGTTGTCATGTGTTGCTGCCTTGCTATGTTGTTGTCTTAGGTCTCTCTTTATGTAGGGTTGTGTTGCTACCATGCTGTGTTGTCATGTGTTGCTGCCTTGCTATGTTGTTGTCTTAGGTCTCTCTTCATGTAGTGTTGTCTTGTCTCTCTTGTCGTGATGTGTGTTTTGTCCAATATTTATATATATATGTACATATTATAAATATATATATTTTTTATCCCAGCCCCCGTCCCCGAAGGAGGCCTTTTGCCTTTTGGTTGGCTGTCATTGTAAATAACAATGTGTTCTTTACTGACTTGTCTAGATAAATAAAGGTTACATAAAAATAAATACAAAATCAATTGCAGGCAACTTGACCATCGGTACAGAAACAACACATGTGTATTTATTAGAGAACCCCAAGGCAGCAGCTACTCTTCCTGAGGTACAAACACATGTGTATTTATTAGAGAACCCCAAGGCAGCAGCTACTCTTCCTGAGGTACAAACACATGTGTATTTATTAGAGAACCCCAAGGCAGCAGCTACTCTTCCTGAGGTACAGAAACAACACATGTGTATTTATTAGATAACCCCAAGGCAGCAGCTACTCTTCCTGAGGTACAGAAACAACACATGTGTATTTATTATAGAACCCCAAGCCAGCAGCTACTCTTCCTGAGGTACAAACACATGTGTATTTATTAGAGAACCCCAAGGCAGCAGCTACTCTTCCTGAGGTACAGAAACAACACATGTATATTTATTAGATAACCCCAAGGCAGCAGCTACTCTTCCTGAGGTACAGAAACAACACATGTGTATTTATTAGAGAACCCCAAGGCAGCAGCTACTCTTCCTGAGGTACAGAAACAACACATGTGTATTTATTAGATAACCCCAAGGCAGCAGCTACTCTTCCTGAGGTACAGAAACAACACATGTGTATTTATTAGAGAACCCCAAGGCAGCAGCTACTCTTCCTGAGGTACAGAAACAACACATGTGTATTTATTATAGAACCCCAAGGCAGCAGCTACTCTTCCTGAGGTACAAACACATGTGTATTTATTAGAGAACCCCAAGGCAGCAGATACTCTTCCTGAGGTACAGAAACAACACATGTGTATTTATTGGAGAACCCCAAGACAGCAGCTACTCTTCCTGAGGTACAAACACATGTGTATTTATTAGAGAACCCCAAGGCAGCAGCTACTCTTCCTGAGGTACAGAAACAACACATGTGTATTTATTATAGAACCCCAAGGCAGCAGCTACTCTTCCTGAGGTACAGAAACAACACATGTGTATTTATTATAGAACCCCAAGGCAGCAGCTACTCTTCCTGAGGTACAGAAACAACACATGTGTATTTATTAGAGAACCCCAAGGCAGCAGCTACTCTTCCTGAGGTACAGAAACAACACATGTGTATTTATTATAGAACCCCAAGGCAGCAGCTACTCTTCCTGAGGTACAGAAACAACACATGTGTATTTATTATAGAACCCCAAGGCAGAAGCTACTCTTCCTGAGGTACAGAAACAACACATGTGTATTTATTAGAGAACCCCAAGGCAGCAGCTACTCTTCCTGAGGTACAGAAACAACACATGTGTATTTATTATAGAACCCCAAGGCAGCAGCTACTCTTCCTGAGGTACAGAAACAACACATGTGTATTTATTAGAGAACCCCAAGGCAGCAGCTACTCTTCCTGAGGTACAGAAACAACACATGTGTATTTATTAGAGAACCCCAAGGCAGCAGCTACTCTTCCTGAGGTACAGAAACAACACATGTGTATTTATTAGAGAACCCCAAGGCAGCAGCTACTCTTCCTGAGGTACAGAAACAACACATGTGTATTTATTAGAGAACCCCAAGGCAGCAGCTACTCTTCCTGAGGTACAGAAACAACACATGTGTATTTATTAGAGAACCCCAAGGCAGCAGCTACTCTTCCTGAGGTACAAACACATTAAAGCACTGACATCACATATAAAACAAAAGATAAAACAGTACGTCATATAACATTATTACACCACTACAGGAAGTGACATCGGAAGGTATTCAGACCCCTTGACTTTTTCCAATTTATTTTAGATTCCAGCCTTATTCTAAAATGTATTAAATCATTTTTCATCAATCAACACACAATATCCCATAATGATGAAGCAAAAACAGGTTTGTATACATTTTGAACGGAAATATTACATTTACATAAGTATTCAGACCCTTTACTCTGCCTCAGTGATTACAACCTCAAGTCTTCTTGGGTATGACGCTGCAAGCTTGGCACAACTGCATTTGGGGAGTTTCTCCCATTCTTCTCTGCAGATCCTCACAAGCTCTGTCAGGTTGGATGGGGAGCGTTGCTGCACAGCTACTTTCAGGTCTCTCCAGAGATGTTCGATCGGGTTCAAATCCGTGCTCAAGGACTTGTCCTGAAGCCACTCCTGCGTTGTCTCGGCTGTGTGCTTAGGGTCATTGTCCTGTTGGAAGGTGATCCTTCTCCCCAGTCTGAAGTCCTGAGCTCTCTGGAGCAGGTTTTCATCAAGGATCTCTCTGTACTTTTCTCCGTTCATCTTTGCCTCGATCCTGACTAGTCTCCCAGTCCCTGCCACTGAAAAACATCCCCACAGCATGATGCTGCCACCACTGTGCTTCACCGTAGGGATGGTGCCAGGTTTCCTCCAGACGTGATGCTTGGTATTCAGGCCAAAGAGTTCAATCTTGGTTTCATCAGACCAGAGAATCTTGTTTCTCATGGTCTGAAAGTCTTTAGGTGCCTTTTGGCAACCTCCAAGCGGGCTGTCATGTGCCTTTTACTGAGTAGTAGCTTCCGTCTGGCCACTACTATAAAGGCCTGATTGGTGGAGTGCTGTGAAGATGGTTGTCCTTCTGGAAGGTTTTCCCATCTCCACAGAGGAACTCTAGAGCAATCTCCCCCAAATGCTCAGTTTGGCCGGATGGCCAGCTCTAGGAAGAGCGTTGGTGGTTCCAAACTTCTTCCATTTAATAATGATGTAGGCCACTGTCAACTGTGGGACCTTATATAGACTGTTATGTGCCTTTCCAAATCATGTCTAATCAATTTAATTCATCACTGTTGGACAATTTCGTATCTCTTAGCAAAGGGTCTGAATATTTATGCAAACAAGGTATTTCTGTTTCTTATTTTTAATAAATTAGAGAATGTTGTATTATCAGAGCTCCATGCAGTCATGGCTCTATTTAGTACTGTGCGCCTCACATAGTCTGTTCTGGACTTGGGGATTGTGAAGAGACCTCTGGTGGCATGTCTTGTGTGGTATACATGGGTGTCCGAGCTGTGTGTTGGTAGTTTAACCAGACAGCTCGGTATATTCAGCTTGCCAAAAAAGTAGTTATGAATTCAATCTCTCTTCCACTTTCAGCCATGAGAGATTGACATGCTTTTGTATTAATGTTAGCTCTCAGTGTACTTTTAAGGGCCAGCTGTTCTGCCCTGTTCTGAGCCAACTGCAATTTTCAGAAGTACATCTTTGTGGCCCTGGACCACACTACTGAACAGTAGTCCAGGTGCGACAAAACAAGGGCCTGTAGGACCTGCCTTGTAGATAGTGTTGTTAAAAAGGCAGAACAACGCTTCATTTTGGACAGACTAGCTACTGTTGTATCAATATGTTTTGACCATGACAGTTTACAATCCAGGGTTACTCCAAGCAGTTTAGTCACCTCAACTTGCTCAATTTCCACATTATTCATTACAAGATGTAGTTGAGGTTTAGGGTTTAGTGAATGATTTGTCCAAAATACAATGCTTTTAGTTTTGGAAATATTTAGAAAAACGTATTCTTTGACACCCATTCTGAAACTAACTGCAGCTCTTTGTTAAGTGTTGTAGTAATTTTAGTTGCTGTTGTAGCTGACGTGTATAGTGTTGAGTTATCCGCATACATAGACACACTGGCATGTTGTTAGTAAAGATTGAAAAAAGTAAGGGGCCTAAACAATTACCCTGGGGAATTCCTGATTCTACCTGGATTATGTTGGAGAGGCTTCCATTAAAAAACACCCTCTGTATTCTGTTAGACAAATAGCTCTTTATCCACAATATAGCAGTGGGTGTAAATCCATAACACATACGTTTTTCCAGCAGTAGACTATGATCAATAAAGTCAAAAGCCGCAATGAAGTCGAACAAAACAGCCCCCACAATCTTTCTATCATTAACCACCCACACTACATCACACACTCTTCTATCTCATACAACCCCATCAAATGTGTCCACACCGACATGAACAACCTCCCACCACTACCACAGCTCCACCTCCCCCAGTAATGTACTTGCATTTGTCGGGAGGTAATGAGTTATTCATGAACGAGTGAATTTAATTAATAAGGTGAGGCAGAGTAATGTAAAGACTTAACCTACAGGCTTTTATTATCTGTGTGTGTCACGTCTTGACCTTGGAGATCCTTTTTATGTCTCTATTTTGGTCTGGTCAGGGAGTGAGTTAGGGTGGGCATTTCCATGTGTTGTGTTTCTAGGATTTTCTATCTCTATGTTTTGGCCGGTATGGTTCTCAATCAGGGACAGCTGTCTATCGTTGTCTCTGATTGGGAACCATACTTAGGTACCCCTTTTTCCCCACCTGTGTTTGTGGGAAGATGACTTTGTTTAGGGCACATAGCCTTTGAGCTTCACGGTTTGCTTTTGTAGTGTTTATTGTTTTGTTAGGCGTCATTTTTAAGTTAATAAAGAAAATGTACGCTCACGTCGCTGCACCTTGGTCCTCTCCTTTCATCAGCCGTGACAGTGTGTGTGTGCCTAATATTTAACTACTATATATTCAACCACAGGGTCATTATTACCACAACCACAGTTATTACAATCTGACATGCCTCAGCAATCATTTAGCACCTATTTACTTCTGTTCATAAATACATAGAGTTGAAGTCGGAAGTTTAAATACACTTAGGCTGGAGTCATTAAAACTTGTTATTCAACCGCTCCACAAATTTCTTGTTAACAAATGATAGTTTTGGCAAGTCGGTTAGGACATCTACTTTGTGCATGACACAAGTCATTTTTCCAACAATTGTTTACAGACAGATTATTTTGCTTATCATTCACTGCATCACAATTCCAGTGGGTTATAAGTTTACATACACTAAGTTGACTGTGCCTTTAAACAGCTTAGAAAATATATCGACATAACCTGAAAGGCCGCTCAGCAAGGAAGAAGCCACTGCTCCAAAACCGCCATAAAAAAGCCAGACTACGGTTTGCAACTGCACATGGGGACAAAGATCATACTTTTTGGAGGAATGTCCTCTGGTCTGATGAAACAAAAATAGAACTGTTTGGCCATAATGACCATTGTTATGTTTGGAGGAAAAAGGGGGAGGCTTGCAAGCCGAAGAACAAGCACAGGGGTGGCAGCATCATGTTGTGGGGGTGCTTTGCTGCAGGAGGGACTGGTGCACTTCACAAAATAGATTGCATCATGAGGAGGGAAATTATGTGGATATATTAACATCTCAAGACATGAGTCAGGAAGTTAAAGCTTGGTCGCAAATGTGTCTTCCAAATGGACAAGAACATTTGTGGGCAGAACTGAAAAAAGCGTGTGCAAGCAATGAGGCCTAAAAACCTGACTCAGTTACTCCAGCTCTGTCAGGAGGAATGGGCCAAAATTCACCCAACTTGTTGTGGGAAGCTTGTGGAAGGATACCCAAAACGTTTTAAAGGCAATGCTACCAAATACTAATTGAGTGCATGTAAACTTCTGACCCACTGGGATTGTGATGAAATAAATAAAAGCTGAAATATATAATTCTCTCTACTATTATTCTAACATTTCACATTCTTAAAATAAAGTGGTAATCCTAACTGACCTAAGACAGGGAATTTTTACTCTGATTAAATGTCAGGAATTTTGAAAAACATACCCCTTGGCAAAGGGGTATGTAAACTTCCGACTTCAACTGTACATGAGTACCTTGATCTAAATACATACATGAATACCTTAATCTAAATACATACATGAATACCTTAATCTAAATACATACATGAATACCTTAATCTAAATACATTTAGAGGAGAAAAGAGGGAGGCAGACTGTGGGAGACAGACAGACAGAGGGAGACAGACTGTGGGAGGCAGACAGAGGGAGACAGACAGACAGACAGAGGGAGACAGACTGTGGGAGGCAGACAGAGGGAGACAGACTGACAGAGGGAGACAGACTGTGGGAGACAGACAGAGGGAGACAGACTGTGGGAGGCAGACAGAGGGAGACAGACAGACAGAGGGAGACAGACTGTGGGAGACAGACAGACAGAGGGAGACAGACTGTGGGAGACAGACAGACAGAGGGAGACAGACTGTGGGAGGCAGACAGACAGAGGGAGACAGACTGTGGGAGGCAGACAGAGGGAGACAGACAGAGGGAGACAGACAGAGGGAGACAGACTGTGGGAGGCAGACAGACAGAGGGAGACAGACAGAGGGAGACAGACTGTGGGAGACAGACAGACAGAGGGAGACAGACAGAGGGAGACAGACTGTGGGAGGCAGACAGACAGAGGGAGACAGACTGTGGGAGGCACACAGAGGGAGACAGACAGAGGGAGACAGACAGAGGGAGACAGACAGAGGGAGACAGACTGTGGGAGGCAGACAGACAGAGGGAGACAGACAGAGGGAGACAGACTGTGGGAGGCAGACAGACAGAGGGAGACAGACAGAGGGAGACAGAAAGAGGGAGACAAAAAGAAGGAGACAGACAGACAGAGGGAGACAGACTGTGGGAGGCAGACAGACAGAGGGAGACAGACAGAGGGAGACAGACTGTGGGAGGCAGACAGACAGAGGGAGACAGAAAGAGGGAGACAAAAAGCGGGAGGCAGACAGACAGAGGTAGACAGACAGAGGGAGGCAGACAGAAAGAGGGAGACAGACAGAGGGAGACAGAAAGAGGGAGACAGACAGAGGGAGACAGACAGAGGGAGACAAAAAGAGGTTGAGAGACAGAGAGAGACAGACAGAGGGAGACAGAAAGAGGGAGACAAAAAGAGGGAGGCAGACAGACAGAGGGAGACAGACAGAGGGAGACAGACAGAGGGAGACAGAAAGAGGTTGAGAGACAGAGGGAGGCAGACAGACAGAGGGAGACAGACAGAGGTTGAGAGACAGAGGGAGACAGACAGAGGGAGACAGTCATGACATGGCCCTTTCTGGGTATAGCTAGTAGCTTCCCTCTTTCTCTCTCTCCCTCTTTCTCCTACACCCAGGTTCTGTTATTTCAGGTCGTAAATTCCTGGAGGAGACTCTCTCCCCCTGACCATGCAGAAAGAGACACATAGAGAGAACAAAGGATTTCACATGGCGAACTCCTAAATCCCCAAAATGGGGATTTGATACAAAAGGTCCACTTGTGAGAAGGTGGGAATGGTCCGTGGACACTTAAGGGACGGGTATGACGAGTGTCTTTCATTTGGTGACCTCAGAGAGGACAGGAAACACACACAACTAGATATCTGAATATATACATTTCTCAATTACTGCGACTGCATCTAATTCTTGTATAAAATGAATGAGTAAAGATTAAACTATTTGTAAAATGATGAAAGGTGATGTTACACCTGTAATGAAGGAGAATTGTATTCCCTTTCAAGTTGAACCAAGTCATTGGCCTGCTCTTGTGAGCACAGATCTGATCTGGCATCATGAATAAAACTCCCTCCTGAGGAAATCCTCTTCAGACCACTCAGTGTCCGCTAAGGTGATTGTTGAATTCCTAACCACATGGCGCATTGGCTACACGGGTGGAAATGGTTCAACTCTGAGGCTATCGATCCCGACAGAATAACAGCAAACCTTAGATACTAATTAGTAGTCTGCAGCTAGAGATTATGTCAACCTGGGATGCGAAGACCTCCGACCGCCGAAACATCTACTCTATGAGAACATTTCTGAATGGTACTCTGAAGGATACATTGTAACCACGAAAGACTTGATCTGCAGGGAAGCAGAGAGAGAGAGACTCGTATGAACTCTCCAACAGACAGATGGATGATTCCAACGACGACACACTGAGCGTAAATATATATTGATTGTAGTTATTAGTGAGCGTTCATGTGCAAAGGATTAGCATTTAAATTCATATAATTATCAACTGTGTAGTGATTCCTTTTTAGTCTTTTCCTCTGTTCTCAGTCCACACCCACTTCCCTTTGTCCACCAAGCCGTCCTATCGGCTTAACCCACTAAGGAATTTCCCATATCATTTCCTTGAAACATATCTACTGTTTGTTTGTTTATGCAAAGGCTGGGTTCGTGCAGATAACCAACAGTTTACAACGTTTGGAATGAGACTAATGTGAGGTAAAGAATAATTAATTATTAGAAGACTAATTGATCAGATCTGAAGAGTTATATTAGGAAAATTATAACTTTGTAATCTGAAGATTTTCCTTGGTGCCCCGACTTCCTAGTTAATTACATTTACATGGTTAGTTTAATCCCGTAATAATAATGACAGAGAATTGATTTGATAAAATAACAGTCTTCACTTTAATGATGCCAAAGACACGGCAACAGAAAGAGGGAGACCGAAATAGTCACGTACTACCAGAATCACTACAGCATCACCCCACTAACACTGCTGTTGAGGCTACACAAGATATATGGTGGAGGTTCACTCAATCTCTTGCTTCAACTAATACAATGCTAAAAAATAAATAAATAAAATAAAATAAAAACTAATCCAATGCTTTTATATGAGGGAGGGGCCCCTTGTGGCCATTTATCTTATCTGTCCAAACAGGGAAGGGACTGAGCATTGTGGGAAAATATTTTTAAACCTCACCCAGCCAAGAGTTAACAGCTGCAGGATTCTGGCTAAGGGAGGACAATAAGAAATCGGAACAGTCACACAAGTGCACATGCGCACACACATGCGCACACACACACACACACACACACACACACACACACACACACACACACACACACACACACACACACACACACACACACACACACACACACACACACACACACACATACAAACAATGAATAACCTGTCTGTTGGATAGAAAACAGAGAGAAGGTCTCTGAGCTCTGTGGTATTTGGGGTGAACATGGGAGTACTGCTCTGACAATCTCTCTGCATTCACAGTAATATTAGCCAGGTGTGAGCTGACTGTCTCCCCTGCCCTTTCTCCTTAATGTTATTGAGCGAATTAAGAAGGAATCTTGATTTAGCTTCTAACACCTAAGATCAAAATGGGGTTTTCCTTCAAAATAATAATTATTGCGAGCTAACGTTAATGTGACTAATGAAGGAACATCCCTCTGGGGATGGGAGACTCCCAGTGGGATGAACATAGCTATTCCTCCCCCATAAAGACTGTGCACATCTGGCAGAGATAGAGAGATGCCCTTAAACAAATACTTAGTTCAGAGCACATTTTACAGGAAGGTAATCTAACCTACGGACTTAGATCATGCCTGTTTTTCACACATACACAGGTGTAGACACACACTCACACGCACGCACGCACAAACATGCACACAAACGTACATAGGGCCAACAGGTTAATCAGGCAGTGATTCGCTGAATCACAGCTTTAACGTTGTTATTTTTGTAACTGGCTTCCTGTGAAAGGAGAGGGTCATGTTTTACAAATTAGCTACATCCACAGGGAGAGAGGGAGGGAGAGAGAGAGAGAGAGAGAGAGAGAGAGAGAGAGAGAGAGAGAGAGAGAGAGAGAGGGAGAGAGAGAGAGAGAGAGAGAGAGAGAGAGAGAGAGAGAGAGAGAGAGAGACAGACAGAGATAGAGACAGACAGACAGACAGACAGACAGACAGACAGACAGACAGACAGACAGACAGATAGACAGACAGACAGACAGACAGACAGACAGACAGACAGACAGACAGACAGACAGACAGACAGACAGACAGACAGACAGACCGACCGACAGACAGACCGACAGACAGACAGACAGACAGACAGACAGACAGACCGACAGACAGACAGACAGACAGACAGACAGACAGACAGACAGACAGACAGACAGACAGACAGACAGACAGACAGACAGACAGTCTGAGAGAGAGAGAGAGAGAGAGAGAGAGAGAGAGAGACAGACAGACAGACAGACAGACAGACAGACAGACAGACAGACAGACAGACAGACAGACAGACAGACAGACAGTGTGAAAGAGAGAGAGACAGACAGACAGACAGACAGTGTGAAAGAGAGAGAGACAGACAGACAGTGTGAAAGAGAGAGAGACAGAGAATCTGTGGGAATGTCAGTGTTTCAGCATGTTTTCTACAAGTTTCCTCATGGTTCTATTTCAAGTCATGTTCTCAGAACATTCAGTGAATGTTAAACGACGTTCTTCTGTGTGAATGTCAGTATTCCAGCATAACGTTTACGGCATGTTTCCTTATGGTTCTATTTCAAGTCATGTTCTCAGAACATTCAGTGCTTCAGCATAACGTTTACGGCATGTTTCCTCATGGTTCTATTTCAAGTCATGTTCTCAGAACATTCAGTGCTTCAGCATAACGTTTACGGAATGTTTCCTTATGGTTCTATTTCAAGTCATGTTCTCAGAACATTCAGTGCTTCAGCATAACGTTTACGGCATGTTTCCTTATGGTTCTATTTCAAGTCATGTACTCAGAACATTCAGTGCTTCAGCATAACGTTTACGGCATGTTTCCTTATGGTTCTATTTCAAGTCATGTTCTCAGAACATTCAGTGCTTCAGCATAACATTTACGGCATGTTTCCTTATGGTTCTATTTCAAGTCATGTTCTCAGAACATGAAATAAACCGTTCCATAAAAACCACAAGAAAACATTAGTAGGCTGATGTTCAAAGAATGTTATTTAAACATGTACATTCCGTTCTCAGCATCAACAAAACTCTTGTTAAGTGTGTTCAGGTGTATCAGCCACGCCCACTAATTGGCCACACCTGATCTTAATGAGTGCTTGTTTCCTTTAAATAGGGTCTGTTTGAATAGACTAAAATGAGCATGGCCCTAGTTGCAGGTGGAAATGTTACATGCTTGATTCAGTGAATGTGATTGTCGCCAAATTGTGTTCCTTTCGTTGTTTCTTTCAGTCCCATTGTGTTCAGGGTTGCCGGGTCAAAGTAACATTTCTCGCCCAATGACTTACAAAACCCGCGCACAAGGCTGGAAAACTTGCCCAAAATGTTTGTTTTTTCGCAGCAAGACAGGAGTTGCCACATTTAGCCGAAAAAAAAACGTTTTCCTTAATGTTATTGAGCGAATTAAGAAGGAATCTTGATTTAGCTTCTAACACCTAAGATCAAAATGGGGTTTTCCTTCAAAATAATAATTATTGCGAGCTAACGTTAATGTGACTAATGAAGGACTTTGAATATGTCGCAAGAGAAAATATAAATCACCCTTATTAAACTTTAAAAACTTTGTCTATTTTCTGCCAATTGTGCCAGATTTGTGAGATTGATGTGTTTATTTCATTAGGCTTTGGATCGGCCTACTGACTAGACTCTGGGTTTATGATTGTAATTCAATTTTGCCATCGTTTGCTTAGCTAGATACAGGTAACCTATAGCCCCTGATAGGCCTACATCTAATTTCAGATAGCCTATAGTAGCCTAGGCAAGATGTAAGATGAACGATCAACATGAACAGCGAGGCGATTTCAAGGAAGGAAGTGCTTCGGTTGCCCAGTAGCATACTGGAATAGGCTACTGAGGATAGGATCGTCATTTAATTCACTGACTCAAATATTAAAATATGGATATGAACTGAATAGGCCTATGCTTGTCAACAACAGCCAGTGTTTTTATTTTATTTTAACCTGTATCCTAATCGGACTAATTTACCTTCAATCTAATGCATTCTAACAATAGCTGATCGACAATTGCGATAGAATTGGTGACCATGATCACCTACCTACATTGGGCTCCAGAGTGGCGCAGTAGTCAAAGGCACTGCATCTCAGTGCTAGAGGCGTCACTACAGACCCTGGTTCGATTCCAGGCTCTATTACAACCGGGCATGATTGGGAGTCACATATGGCGAAGCACAATTGGCCCAGCATCTTCCGGGTTAGGGCTTGGCTTGGCTGGGGTAGGCCGTCATTGTAAATATTTTCTTCGTAACTGACTTGCCTTGTTAAATAAAGGTTAAATAACATTTATTTGAATTTAATATAAAATTAAAATAAAGTCTACTTGATGACCAACATATGCAAAAATATCATTCTCCACATTTAATGTCAGTTTCATTGTGGACTTTTAACCATAACAGAAGATGCAAGTGAATTCCATATGTCCCATTTCAAATTTCCACTCTCGCAGCATGCGAATTGTGAGCATGCGTAAAACCCTTCGAATGATATGGTTTTACATTAGCAACGTCGACATTAGAATGCAGTTTAAACCACCTCTGAGCGAATGTATCTCATGCCTAAGGTCGTTTTCCTGTGCTTTGTCACCGTTATTTTTTGATGCGCATCAGTTCTTGCACGTCAATGTGTTTTATGAAAAAAGGGTTGGAAATAGGTGTCTCCATAATGACAATTTAAATAGCCAACCTACAACTGGTAAAAAGTTGTCACGACCTGCGCGTGTGCTGCTCTGTCTCCTCTCACTCACGACGAGACTCCGCTGCAGCGCTCAGTCTCAATACACACCTCGCCCTCCTCACCACTCACTCACTCACTCAATCTGATTGTGTTTGGAGTTGGTCTCAAGGAGGGCCGATTTGACTTTTAGGTTGTAGTTACAGCTATGAAGCTCTAGAGGGCAGCATTGAACAGTGCATTCGCAATGGATTGGCATTAGGTAATGGTCAATAAAAAAACATTTAAACAAATATTTCACCTTTATTTAAACAGGTAGGCCAGTTGAGAACAAGTTCTCATTTACAAGTGCGACCTGGCCAAGATAAAGCAAAGCAGTGCGACACAGACATGTAATGAACAAGCATACAGTCAATAACACAATATAAAAGTATATATTTACAGTGTGTGTAAATTAAGATTAGGGAGGTAAGGCAATAAATAGGCCATAGTGGTGAAATATTTACAATTTAGCATTAACACTGGACTGATAGATGTGCAGAAGATGAATGTGCAAGTAGAGATACTAAGCTGCTCTGACAGCTGATGCTTAAAGTTAGTGAGGGAGATATGAGTTTCCAGCTTCAGTGATTTTTGCAATTCGTTCCAGTCATTGGCAGCAGAGAACTGGAAGGAAAGGCGGCCAAATGAGGAGTTGGCTTTGGGGATGACCAGTGAAATATACCTGCTGGAGCACGTGCTACGGGTGGGTGTTGCTATGGTGACCAGTGAGCTGAGATAAGGCGGGTCTTTAGCTAGCAAAGACTTATAGATGACCTGGAGCCTGAGGGTTTGGCGACGAATATGTAGCGAGGGCCAGCCGACTAGAGCATACAGGTCGCAGTGGTGGGTAGTATATGGGGATTTGGTGACAAAACAGATGGCACTGTGATAGACTGCATCCAATTTGCTGAGTAGAGTGTTGGAGGCTATTTTATAAATGACATCGCCAAAGTCAAGGATCGGTAGGATAGTCAGTTTTACGAGGGTATGTTTGGCAGCATGAGTGAAGGATGCTTTGTTGCGAAATACGGAGCTTATTCTAGATTAAACTTTTGATTGGAGATGCTTAATGTGAGTCTGGAAGGAGAGTTTACAGTCTAACCAGACACCTAGGTATTTGTAGTCGTCCACATATTCTAAGTCAGAACCGTCCAGAGTAGTGATGCTAGACGGGCGGGCAGGTGCGGGCAGCGATCGGTTGAAGAGCATGCATTTAGTTTTACTAGCCGGAGGTTTGTTAGCACAGTGACCAAAAAAGGGTCAGAAGTATACAGAATGGTGTCGTCTGCAGAGGTGGATCGGAGAATCACCAGCAGCAAGAGTGACATCATTGATGTAAACAGAGAAAAGAGTCGGCCTGAGAATTGAATCCTGTGGCACCCCCATAGAGACTGCCAGAGGTCCGGACAACAGGCCCTCCGATTTGACACACTGAACTCTGTCTGAGAAGTATTTGGTGAACCAGGCGAGGCAGTCATTTGAGAAACCAATGCTGTTGAGTCTGCCGATGAGGATGTGGTGATTGACCGAGTCGAAAGCCTTGGCCAGGTCGATGAAGACGGCTGCACAGTACTGTCTTTTATCGATGGCGGTTATGATATCGTTTAGGACCTTGAGCGTGGCTGAGGTGTAGACACGACCAGCTCGGAAACCAGATTGCATAGCGGAGAAGGTACGGTGGGATTCGAAATGGTCGGTGATCTGTTTGTTAACTTGGTATTCGAAGACCTTGGAAAAAAACCAACCTAGTGCGTTGGGGACAGAGAATAAAAGGAGCTGCTTTATGGGCGATCGATTCAAAATGTACAGACAAGGTTATGGTAGAATGTGAGTACAGTGGAGGTAAACCTATGCGTTGGGTGACGAGAGGTTTCGTCTCTGGAGGCATCAGTTAACCTAGGTGAGGTCTCCGCATGTGTGTGGGGTGGGACGAAGGAGCTATCTATGGCATTATCCAGCAAATCTGAGTTGATTTTAAATCCAGTTTAGAGTTTGACTTGATGTAGTGCTGATTTAAATCCAGGTATAATGGTATATAATATATTACAATGGTTATAATGGGATTATAAATGGGCCAACATTCACACACAATAATTACAAGTAGAACAACTTTTAAAACCAAAACCGTTTTATTTTTCTTCTGATACAAAAGTATTTTATTTTTATCAACTTTTTTTGTGGTTTTTGATGTATTTTTACAAAGATAAATTAGCATTTCTTATAATACATTTAAAAAACATCAAAACACCTGTTTCTCTTTACAAAAAAGTACTTGGAGTTGTGGGGTTGGCAGTACCCAAAGGTCTTAGGTACTAACAGGTTATTCAAATCACACTTCAAAAGGACACTTCCCAAAAACACACCTATTCCTCATAGTGTAGTCACTATATGGGGAATGATAGGGTTCATTTTGAGACCTATTACCAGAGGACTTGTACTGGCAACACAGTAGAGATGTCAAGAGACAGGCTACAGAGTCCCTCTGTCTCTGTTGTGTGTGTTGTATTTGACTGTTTCTCTGCTGTGTGTGTGTGTGTATTTGACTGTTTCTCTGCTGTGTGTGTGTGTGTATGTGTGTGTATTTGACTGTTTCTCTGCTGTGTGTGTGTGTGTATGTGTGTGTATTTGACTGTTTCTCTGCTGTGTGTGTGTGTGTATGTGTGTGTATTTGATTGTTTCTCTGCTGTGTGTGTGTATGTGTGTGTGTGTGTTGTATTTGACTGTTTCTCTGCTGTGTGTGTGTGTGTGTGTGTGTGTGTGTGTGTGTGTTGTATTTGACTGTTTCTCTGTTGTGTGTGTGTATTTGACTGTTTCTCTGCTGTGTGTGTGTGTGTGTTGTATTTGACGGTTTCTCTGCTGTGTGTGTGTGTGTGTGTTGTATTTGACTGTTTCTCTGCTGTGTGTGTGTGTTGTATTTGATTGTTTCTCTGCTGTGTGTGTGTGTGTGTGTGTGTGTGTGTTGTATTTGACTGTTTCTCTGCTGTGTGTGTGTGTGTGTGTGTATTTGACTGTTTCTCTGCTGTGTGTATGTTTGTGTATTTGATTGTTTCTCTGCTGTGTGTGTGTGTGTGTGTGTGTGTGTGTGTGTGTGTGTGTGTGTGTTGTATTTGACTGTTTCTCTGCTGTGTGTGTGTGTTGTATTTGACTGTTTCTCTGCTGTGTGTGTGGGAGTGGATTGCATAAGGGGCAACTCTACAGACTGTATGAGTGTGACTCTCTCTCTCTCTGTGTTTCACTGTTCGTTTATTATTGCATTTGCATAATGTGTTTTGGGGGTTGATTGTCTAACATCATTCATAATAACCCTTCATTCGCTTCCAAAACCGGGAAAAATAAATACAGAAATAACCATACTCATTACTGACCGCCATTCCTAAGGGTTCCATGAGTGACTGAAGAAGGTCAAGGGTTATAGTTCAGAGTTCATAGTTGAGTGTCTGTTTCCTCATTAAGACTGCGTGTAGGTCGGTGGAGGTCAGCTGTGCTGCTTGCTGAGCACTGAGGTAAAGGACATAGGGCTACGTTTCCCAGGTGCCTTAGCTGCAGCACCATAGTCAATTCACTACAAATCCCAGGTGCCGTTGCAGTGGCATAGCTTCATAGCCTCCAGAGTGTGGCTGGCTGGGCAGCCCAGCCTCCCGTTCCACATAAGGCATGTTAACCAAGCTACATCCACATCAGCTAGTCATAGTGCATTTCAGTGTGGCTGTAGTTTAGATCTGTACATCATCTGGACCATGACTCCAGTGTAAATTCAACCTTTAAAACAACTCTCTGAAGTCAGAAGGTTCTATAGATCAGCCCAGAGCCTGCTGTAGGCAACAGGGTCAGTCTCTTCTCTGGCAGTGGGCTAGTAGGGAGAGAACCACAGACAACGTGGGCAAAGGAGACCACTGTCTGCTTAGTGGGGCTATTTATCTGTCTGTCCTTCTCTCTTTCGCTCTCCTACATCAGGTAGTAGCACTAGCAGTGGGTTTGGGGGCAGGTTTGCTTTAAAAAGCCACCCGGTTCCTATCTTCCCCTCTTTCTCTCCCTCTCTACTCACACCACCGTCTCGTTGCCCTTGCCAGGTTTTATCCAGCTGTCCCCCGGTGCCCGCTTGCTCCTCCCTGCCCGGCCATCCCTCCAAAGGCGGGCAGAGCAGCGTTGCCAGGTGTGAAGGGTCTTGGCCGACCAGATCCACATGCCCGACGTGATGCCCACCAGCAGAGACATAAAGATCCTCAGCATCTCTGCTGCCACATATGAGTCCCTGGCACTGGCCCTGAAGTCCCCCCAGTGGGACAGCTGGTAGAGGTAGCAGCCTATCACGGTGGACGCAGGTACCATGTACAGCACAGAGAACACCCCGATCTTCACCATCAGACGCTCCAGCTTGTCCGTCTTGGCCCCGTCCTTCTGCAGGTTGGAACGGATCTTAAACAGGGCCACCAAGCCGGCGCAGATAAACAGAGTGCCGATGAGGAGGTATGCAGCGAGGGGGGCGACCACGAAACCCGTCACTGCCTCCTGCTGTAGGTTACCCACGTAGCACAGCCCCGTGAGGTCATCAGCATCTACTAGTCGCATGATGAGGATGACAATGGTCTTGATGGCGGGGATTGCCCAGGCTGCTATGTGGAAGTAGGAGCTGTGCATCTCAATGGCCTCGTGACCCCACTTTAACCCTGCAGCCAGGAACCAGGTCAGAGTCAGAATCACCCACCTGGGAGGAGGCAGAGAGACGGGTTAGAGTCTGGGAGTCCACTGTTCTAACGGTTTCATTCAAATCTATTCCTTACAATGTAATACTTTTGTCCAGAGTTTGTGTGTGTGTGTTTGTGTGTGTGCCCACCACAACGAGGAGGCCATGCCAAAGAAGTAGAGCAGGAGGAAGACAATGGCACAGCTAGTACTTTTTAACCCCTCCTGTACCAGAACAGGTACCGCTGCCTCCTCCAGGTCACAGGACACACGCTCCCGACCCAGAGTCAGGCGCACCTACAGGGAAAGACAGAGACACAGGGGTTAGACATGGACCAGGTCATCCAGGAGACCAGGGGTCATCAGGTCATCCAGGAGACCAGGGGTCATCAAGGAGACCAGGGGTCATCAAGAAGACCAGGGGTCATCAGGTCATTCAGGAGACCAGAGGTCATCCAGGAGACCAGGGGTCATCAGGTCATCCAGGAGACCAGGGGTCATCCAGGAGACCATTGCTGGGTCTACCTACTCTAGCATGTCTTCCTGTCATGTTCTACTTTCCTCATTACCACTGGTAGCTGAAAGGACTGGACAGGTTTACAACAAACTGCTTCCACCGGTCATATTAGTGATCATGAAGAAGAGGAGGCTAATTTAAACTATTGAGAAACAGCCCAGTGTTTTAAGCATTAGTTTAATGTCAGGGGAAGGCAACCCTGTTTTTTGTTCCAACTATGCACCCTGTAGGTACAGTATGCCTCCGGTCTTGTATTTATTAGGGATTGATTGTTGTATATATTAGGGATTGATTGTTGTATATATTAGGGATTGATTGTTATATATATATATATATATATTAGGGGTATGTGAGACAAGGGAGATGCACCTGCCCAAAGTTGTTTATTAGGAAATTGAACTGTACTAATTAGCTAATTTTATGAGACAAACCATTTCGTCTGTCATTGTTTGTTGCCACTACTAACCTTGCTGCAGCCCCCACCCTTCCCCCTCCAAAAGGACCACAGTGGAAATAAGCTTTCAAGCTTTATTGTGTTACCCTTGATTGTATGTGGAGGCGTCACTGGCTGGAACACCCTTATGTATATGTTATAAAAGTTTAAAAGCAATCAGTTCAGTGGTTGCTTAAATTAGAACACACCTGGTCTTCCAGGTCAGTTAAATCAAAACATGAAGTGCCTGCAACACTCCAGTACCAGGGCGACCTACCCCTGCTCTAAGTCCTATGTCCTCACCAGGTAGGCCACGCTGTAGAGGTTGGAGCACATGGAGAGGAAGATGATGGGTCTCTCGGGGTAGGAGAAACGTGTTGAGTCCAGGAGGAAGGTGAGGACGGTCAGGGTGGTAGAGAGGAAACACAACACCGCCCACACTGCCATCCACACGTCTGTAAACACCTTGGCCTCGCGCCGGTACAGCCCCGCATCATACCCACACTGCAGTGCACAACTGTGGCTCCGCCTCACCCAGGCATACTGGTCTGGCCCGGCCCCCAGGGCCTGGCACTCCTCCTCCTGGGGGGGCAGGGGTCGGACCGGGTGGTAGGGGGCCTCCTCATCCCCCGGACCCTCCATACACATGTGGTTGTGGTCGTTCTGAGGGGGGAACAGGCTGCAGTTGAGCAGCTCTGGCCAGACGAAGCCGAACTCTATTAGGACTGGCAGACACTTCCTCTTGACAGACAGACACATGCTGCCACACGGCCCGATGGGGATGGGAACCTTGTCTGTACACATGGGCACGTACACCGCACACAGGAAGAACTGGAGAGAGAGCAACAGAGGGGTGTTATCTTTGCATATCAATTCATTTCTAAAATAGTTTCTATGATGATTCTGTGTGCATTGCTCTGTCTGCTTTCCCTGTGTTGCATCATGGTCCTTAGTCTGCTTCCTATTCTAATTTCAGACAACTGGAAATGAAAGGAACTGTTGTTTAAGCTTAGTCAGGAAAACCAGCCACTGGGCAGAAAACATTGTGCTGAAACCTTTAGGGATTTCAAAAATGATTATTAAAGCTACTACAACAAATAAACAGGTGATTGAATGGTCGTACAGATAATTCCCTGGAGAGATGAATGTCTCAGGGCCACAGGGGCTACCTACCCTGTGGCATTGGAAGCGCTGGGCAGCATTGTGGGTGAGAGACCATATCAGAGACGCTTCTCTCTGTTGGAGCTGTGCTACTGTTCTCTGATCACTAGCTGGGCTGGAGAAGGCCTGTTTTCCTCCCTCCGCAGCAGGTAACCTGAGTGCTGCTACTGTTCTCTGATCACTAGCTGGACTGGAGAAGGCCTGTTTTCCTCCCTCCGCAGCAGGTAACCTGAGTGCTGCTACTGTTCTCTGATCACTAGCTGGACTGGAGAAGGCCTGTTTTCCTCCCTCCGCAGCAGGTAACCTGAGTGCTGCTACTGTTCTCTGATCACTAGCTGGACTGGAGAAGGCCTGTTTTCCTCCCTCCGCAGCAGGTAACCTGAGTGCTGCTACTGTTCTCTGATCACTAGCTGGACTGGAGAAGGCCTGTTTTCCTCCCTCCGCAGCAGGTAACCTGAGTGCTGCTACTGTTCTCTGATCACTAGCTGGACTGGAGAAGGCCTGTTTTCCTCCCTCCGCAGCAGGTAACCTGAGTGCTGCTACTGTTCTCTGATCACTAGCTGGACTGGAGAAGGCCTGTTTTCCTCCCTCCGCAGCAGGTAACCTGAGTGCTGCCACTGTTCACGGCCACGTGTGTGTGTGGATACCTGAGAGATTCTTCCTATTAGAAAAGCAAATGTGCAAGATCTCGTTTCCATTTCCTTGGATGAATGTCTGAGAGTCTGCAAGAAAGAACGAGCCTAATCTGAGGGATGTTTCTGTGCTCAGATAGGAAATGGCAACATTCACATCCGTCACTCCAGATAGCTCACATACCACGCTCACACACTGAACCACAAGAGACAGACAATCACAACACAAACTCATAATAAACTATAGCATCCAGACAACTACAATGCTGCAATAATACCACAAAAGCTCTTAAATCAATTAGAATTTGACGAATAGACTGAATGTTTGTTAATATATCTCAATGGTCAGGATAAGGCATCCCTTATCCTGACCATTGAGATATATTAACAAACATTCGTCGTTAGAGACAGAGTTTCCAGTGGGTTGCTGTGTCTACAGACTATGGAGTGGTAAAACCACAGTAAATATCAACAGCTCTGGATGTATTCATCCTGACATTTCCATCTAACCACACAAATAACTACACTTAAAAAAGGGTTCCAAAAGGGTTCTGCAGCTGTCCCCATAGGAGAACCCTTTTTGGTTCCAGGTAGAACTATTTTGGTTCCATGTAGAACCATTTGGGGACAGCCGAAGAACCCTTTTTGGTTCTAGATTTCACCTTTTTTCTAAGAGAGTACTCATTGGTAATTTCAGTCAGGACAATAAAAACCTTATGAAAAAGACAAAATGGGACGGATTTAATTTCCAGCTTCATGGTGGTTCAGGCAGACAAGTGGCCTAACAGAGAGTAGTACTGAGGGCAGTATTGTTGTTGTCATGTGGAGCTGGCCTGGCCCTCTCCTCAGATATGTATTATCTCATTGCCCCGTGCTGCTGAACCAAGACTGGCTGCCTCCTTGCGTCTCTGTCATGTGCTCTCTTTCCACTATACACTGCCTGCTCAATCACACATCCCAGCCTGAGAACCATCCCAGCCTGTGTGTGTGTGTGTGTGTGTGTGTGTGTGTGTGTGTGTGTGTGTGTGTGTGTGTGCGCCTTTAGTCGGCTGGAGTAGCTAGAGTGTGTGTGTGAATGTGTGTGGGTCCCGGAAATCCGCCACAGTCCCCACAAGGATAGTAACAAGGAACATTCTCCCATGTGAGGACATTTCCCTGGTCCCCACGAGGACAAAAGCTATTTTAGGCTTAGGGCTAGGTTTAGGGTAACAATTAGGGGTAAGGGTTATGTTTAGGGGAAATTTGGATTTTTAATGGAAATCAATGTGGTTCACACAAGGATAGTAAAATATATGCAGGTAGCCTAGTGGTTACAGCGTTAGACTAGTGGTTAGAGGCGGGTAGCCTAGTGGTTACAGCGTTAGACTAGTGGTTACAGCGTTAGACTAGTGGTTAGAGGCGGGTAGCCTAGTGGTTACAGCGTTAGACTAGTGGTTACAGCGTTAGACTAGTGGTTACAGCGTTAGCCTAGTGGTTACAGCGTTAGCCTAGTGGTTACAGCGTTAGCCTAGTGGTTACAGCGTTAGCCTAGTGGTTACAGCGGTAGACTAGTGGTTAGAGGCGGGTAGACTAGTGGTTACAGCGTTAGACTAGTGGTTACAGCGTTAGACTAGTGGTTAGAGGCGGGTAGACTAGTGGTTACAGCGTTAGCCTAGTGGTTACAGCGTTAGCCTAGTGGTTACAGCGTTAGCCTAGTGGTTACAGCGTTAGCCTAGTGGTTACAGCGTTAGCCTAGTGGTTACAGCGTTAGACTAGTGGTTACAGCGTTAGACTAGTGGTTAGAGGCGGGTAGCCTAGTGGTTACAGCGTTAGACTAGTGGTTACAGCGTTAGACTAGTGGTTACAGCGTTAGACTAGTGGTTAGAGGCGGGTAGCCTAGTGGTTACAGCGTTAGACTAGTAACCAAAAGGTTGCTGGATTGAATCCCCAGGCTGACAAGGTAAAAATATGTCATTCTGCCCCTGAACAAGGAAGTTAACCCACTGTTCCTAGGCCGTCATTGTAAATAAGAATTTGTTCTTAACTGACTTGCCTAGTTAAATAAAGGTAAAATATAAAAGTGTGTGTGTGTGTGTGTGTGTGTGTGTGTGTGTGTGTGTGTGTGTGTGTGTGTGTGTGTGTGTGTGTGTGTGTGTGTGTACCTTCAGTTGGCTGGAGCAGCCATACTGTATGAGTGGTGTGAAGGTGGTGAGCTGGAGCTCGGCGTCTGACTGCAGGACGTTGCCCACCAGGTTGGGCATCTTGGTGACGTTGTAGCCCAGGTCCTGGCACATGGCGATGCGTATCGGGTCGCACGTCATCTCCTCTGTCTCGTCGCCGAATGCACGCACCAGACCAATGGATCCTGGACCGCACAGCACTGCGAGGGAGAGCGCTACCGCAGCAAGAGTGCACACAGCCCGACTCATTGTTACGAGGGGGGGAAAGGTCCAAAGTAATCCCGCTAAGAATCCAAATTGATCAACTAATTGGGTTCCGGGCGTTGCCTGCTAGGCTAGTCCATCGGGTGCTGGGGAAAGATTAGTCCACTTCGGAGTGCGCGGTCAGCGGCTGTTTATATCCGCTCCTGTCTCGCCAAGACGAAACCCTCCACTGGAAGCACAGTTGGTAGCCCACTCCGACCCGTCAAGCAAAGTTGGAAACAACGTATCCAACGGCAATAATAAAAGGAACGGTTATATCCAGATTTTCCTTGCAATTAAAACTCCTGCCTCGCTTTGCAGTGTCTGTTTCGATAGTTCCTTATGTGGTTTCTCACGGACGAGACATCCCGGAGCCCTGTCCGTTCCAGTTTCCCGGTATAGTAACTCTGTTAGGTCTGCGCTCTATACGCTGTGGTGACAGGTTGCTGGTCGGTCTCTGCGTGTTCTGCCCTCGCGCTTTCGTCCCACTCCGTAAAGAACAAATTCCCCGTCTGTCTCGCGAGGGACAGCCAACCAGCGGCCAGGAGAGGTCTCAGAAGCCAATCAGAAGGCGGAACAGTACTCAAAAGGGCGGGGTTTTATGATGAGGATTTTGCCTGTGGCTCTCTTCTGATGTTAAGAATCAGAGAGCGGACTCAACAGTTCTTCTGACGAAATCCAGAACAGAACTAGTATTTATTTTGGCCTTGGGTCATATTTTTATTGGCCATATTTTTAGAAATAAAAGGCAGTCTCGCTCCTGAAACGGGATAGTTGTATTGGTATTTTTAAATCACTAATGGTCCTAAAAACAGGCTGCATCTCCACCACAGGCTCACATCTTCAGCTCTTCAACTTTAGTGTTCATGACATTCTAATGGATGTAGTCTACAGCAGTGGTTCCCAACATTTTTCGGTTACTGTACCACCAACGGAATTATGCTCTTCCTGGAGTACCCCTGATTTACCCCCTTATGTATATTTGACCAGTAAGCCTATAGTCTAATGAGTCTTCTCAAGTACCCCCTGGGTGGGGAACCACTGGTCTGCAGTAATGCTGCTGCGTTGGATACCTCTAGCCTATTGGACATCCACAGACTAAAGGCTGTATTTGGACTGGAATGCCTAGTCACTATCACTGTGTGTGTTTATGTTGGTGTGATGACCCTGGGTGGGGAAACCCCTGATGCTGGTTGAGATATCGTGCATATAGGCATTCTATGCCTGACCAACCTAAACACAGGGGTGGTGGGGGTAGGTTTTTGTCTCCTACTTGTAGTTTATTAATATTTACAAGAGATACAGAAAATACAGAAAATAGAAAAGAAGAACAGACTGAGACTGAGAGTGGGGGCACTTAGTTTTCCCTAAAGTGATCCTGTTCAGGGGTATTTAACGTGACAACAGATTGGCTGCAATAAAAACGACCTCCACCCGCTCCCATACTGATGGGTCCTCCCAGTAATTAGCTCGAAGGTGGAACAATGGCACACGCACGTTGTAGCTGATGCTTATCAGAGTGGGGGAGAGTGCTGTGTGTTTCTGCAGCGGTGGAAAATACTTACATAAAAATAAACTACTACTTAAGTCGTTTTTTGGGGGTGTCTGTACTTTAATTAACTTTGACATTTTTAACTTTTACTTTCACTACATTCCTAAAGAAAATAATGTATTTTTTACTCCATGGTCAACCTTATTGCCTCTGATCTGGCGGACTCACTAAACACAAATGCTTCACTTGTAAATGATGTTGTGTTGTGGTAGCCCCTGGCTATCTGTACATATAAAAGCAACAACATGGGGCCGTCTGGTTTGCTTAATGAATGGAATTTGAAACGATTTATGCTTTTATATTTTAGCAATTACATTTGACTTTTGATACGTAAGTATTTTAAAACAAATACTTTTAGACTTTTACTCAAGTAGTATTTTACTGGGTGACTTTCCCTTTTACTTCAGTAATTTTCTATTAAGGATTCTTTACTTTTACTCAAGTATGACAATTGGGTACTTTTTCCACCACTGTGTGTGTGTGTTAGTGATGGGCATTCCAGCTCTTTTCATTGAGCCGGCTCGTTCGTCTCAGCTTACCAAAAAGAGCCGGCTCTTTTGGCTCCCAAACGGCTCTTTAAAAGAAAAATGTTTTATATTTTTTCAAGACAAACAGTTTGCGATAGTTTGACTATAATTGGTGTTAAAAGAATTCTAATCAAATTATTAAATGAAATCATACTCTACCGTAACCACAATGCATTTAAAAATGCATTGGTTTGTTATGAAAAATAATGCTATTAAACATTTACGTTTAAAGTATACCTTTTTAATGTATATAAACAAACAGCATATAAATCTAACCATTCAAAACTAATACAATCTGAACAGCAGAAAAGAATACTGCACCAAATCAAAGAAAAATAAATAACAATTTCCCAAACTGCAGCATCCCACTTAAAACATTAAACTGGTCCCTATTTTCTCTCTCTTCTTTATTGCCCTGTTATAACCAGCAGCACAGAGCAATGCTGACCATATTTTTGTTTTATGAGAGATTTGCAATCAGAAATGCAAGCTGCATCACTTTCGAGGGGCTGGTGCAGTTTCTTCTCTCAGTAATTATTTGTCCCGTTTTCGAGAAGACCCTCTCAGAGGGAACGGATGTGGCCACTATGCAGAGTCTCCCTGTCATGACTTTAGTAAGCCGTGGGTAGACAGAGGCCTTGTTCTTCCACCAGCTCAGAGGATCTGCAGATCTTTCAGAACGAATGTGTGTGTGCTTGAGCTTTTAGGCCTAGACTATTTTATTTATTTTTAAATTCTTTGAGTTAGTTAATTCTATTCATTTAAATCTTTTGATTATTCATATTTTAATTAAAAAAATATTTTAATAAATATATTAGGCTCTTCTGATATGCGAGCCGGGTCCCAACGTTCACCTACAAGAGCCGACTCATTCGTGAATGACCCATCACTAGTGTGTGTGTGTGTGTGTGTGTGTGTGTGTGTGTGTGTGTGTGCGTGTGCGTGCGTGCGTGCGTGCGTGTGTGTGTGTGTGTGTGTGTGCGGGGAGGGTCTGAATGGTGGCTGGTAGGAGAAGCTGGGGTTGTTGAGGAAAATAATGCGCCATCTGATGCATTTATTGTTCCCGATTAATAACATAACATAAACTGTTGAAACACAAGACCCATGTTAACTTAACAGTAAGAGGGTACACACTCTATTACTACGGAACTGCTGTATTTACCAGGACACAAACATATGCCACAATAAGGGGTTCTTCTTCTAACTTTTCAGTCAGTGAAAGGCAGTATACCCTGCAGACAGAAGTGTGTATCAGTCACCTGACAGCGTCTCATGGCTCATTGCCCAATCCCTCTGTCCTTGAAGTAGGCTATCAATAGGGATGCAAACTACTTGGAATGACAAGTGTGTGTTGGAATGGCTGCTTAGGGAGACTGGGGGTCCACAGATGATGGTTCCCCTCTGGTGCAGTTAGCTAGCTCACATTACATTGCTACAGCGTAATAAGGGTCTCTGAGGGGCTGTCAATAGTCTTCTCTCTCTACCCTCACCCTCTCCCATCCATCCCTCTTTCTACCCTCACCCTCTTCCTCTCTCTATCATGTTCTCTTTCCCATATGCCCCTCCCTCTCAATATCATGTTCTCTTTCCCATATGCCCCTCCCTCTCAATATCATGTTCTCTTTCCCATATGCCCCTCCCTCTCAATATCATGTTCTCTTTCCCATATGCCCCTCCCTCTCAATATCATGTTCTCTTTCCCATATGCCCCTCCCTCTCAATATCATGTTCTCTTTCCCATATGCCCCTCCCTCTCAATATCATGTTCTCTTTCCCATATGCCCCTCCCTCTCAATATCATGTTCTCTTTCCCATATGCCCCTCCCTCTCAATATCATGTTATTCTTCCCACACTGCACTCACCCTCTCTCCACCAAAATACAGTGTTCATTCCAGGTTTCTTAATTGTCTCACAGCATGTGTGTGCTCTCTGATAGCTGGTAGAAGTATGGTGGAGACCTACAGTACAGCTTGTGTGTGCTCTCTGATAGCTGGTAGAAGTATGGTGGAGACCTACAGTACAGCTTGTGTGTGCTCTCTGATAGCTGGTAGAAGTATGGTGGAGACCTACAGTACAGCTTGTGTGTGCTCTCGGATAGCTGGTAGAAGTATGGTGGAGACCTACAGTACAGCTTGTGTGTGCTCTCTGATAGCTGGTAGAAGTATGGTGGAGACCTACAGTACAGCTTGTGTGTGCTCTCTGATAACTGGTAGAAGTATGGTGGAGACCAACAGTACAGCTTGTGTGTGCTCTCTGATAGCTGGTAGAAGTATGGTGGAGACCTACAGTACAGCTTGTGGGTGCTCTCTGATAGCTGGTAGAATTATGGTAAAAGCAGTCTATCCACCCCCCTGTGGCCTGGAGAGGAGGAAGAAAGGTTTTTATTTTCCAAATCATTGTAGTGAATGAAGCCTGTTCTCTCTTCCTCTCTCCAATGCAAAACATTCCAGTAGGAGACACTGACATTATAGAACATATGACAGATTATTATTGACCCATGAACCTAGGCATATCACACATCGTGTTATGCATTGTTTAAACATTTTTCTATAGCGTCAAAGCCCATTTTTGTCTGAGTAAAGTGGGCACTGGCTCCCATTTCTTTTTTGTTTTATATTGATATTTTATTGAACCTTTTTTTAACTAGGCAAGTCAGTTTAGAACAAATCATTTTTTACAATGACGGCCTACCCTGGCCAAACCTGGACAATGCTGTGCCTAATTTGCGCAGCCCTATGGGACTTCCCAATCACTCCACCATATTTCTACCAGCTATCAGAGAGCACACACAGGAGTTTGTTTTCTTTGTTTCGATTTGTAGATGTCTACATAGCATATCGGTTTGCATTACCTCTTGTGCGGGAATGCTACAGTAGGTCTATACTGATATGCTAAGGTTTTCAAATATTTTCCCGTGCTGGGGTGCCAGTGTTCAGTGTCATGACGTTGGCCTGGGGGGTAGGTTTATGACAATACCTCTTCCCCCCCTTTTCCTCTCTCTATCCTACTGATCCTACTGATGTTACATTTGCAAAAACCTTGGTTAACATAGAGATTGGGGGGAAATGAACTATATTCTGGTAATCCGAACAATTGAACATATGCGATGGTACTTAATGAATAGGATGTCAGTTCGGTTGTCATCTGAGACATTCATCAATGATAAGATGACAAACTCTACAGTGGAAAGTCTACACATCAGAGTTATCGGATTCACATGGAATTGTTGTTCAATTTAAATGTTTGAAAATGAAATTATTTGTGATGGGATGAAATGTGATTTTAGCTTCTAAAATGTGAGAAATGGGGTTTCATAAGATATGGCTCTGCTCAATCAGTGGCCCTCCTCTGTGAAGGGACATGGGCTATAAAACTTTTCAAACACGCCGTCCTCTACCTTCCTATATAAGCCCTTGACAACAATATAACTTCCTGTTCCGATGATGTGAGGACGACGGTCCTATGTCAGAATGGTTCATATAATAACTACAGAACGAAGCCAACATCAGTGTGGGCTTTGGTTGCGAATGGTATGAACTTTGAACTCTTATTCACTACAGAAGTGATACCTCCTAGCCGTTGAGTTAGCAACAGCAGATGCAAATGAGGGTTAGGAAGGAACAGACAGAGTATCCCGTCTACCACACAACGACGTTACGACCACTGTCCAATTGACCACCAGAGACATTCTTCAAGGGACAAAGGACTCGGTTGGGCAACACGGCCTTCCATCTACCACCAACCTACCGAAGCGCAGCTCAGAGTAAATATTTATTGCATTTTCCTTTTCCAAATGGGCGGTAATTTAGAATGCATAAGATACTGTATTTACGATAGCACAGCTTCGCCTTTGCTCCTCAGTCTTCCCGCTCTTTCACTCAAACCCAGCCCTTTTCTTTTGTGTAACCAGCTGTCATATCTGATCCGCCCGCTAGGGACGTTTTCCTTTATGACGTAATTTGTAATCAAGTTATGATTAAAATATGTGTATGTGTAATTCTGTGTGATTGGTTAGGCATTTAGTAAATACATAATTAAACACAATTTTGTATTGCTGATTCAAATTGTTAGCCAGGGTTCGTGCAGATAAATAAGAATTTACAACTTTCAGATGAGACTGAATTAAGGTGACGATTAATGTTGACTGCTATTGATGTAAAATATTACTAGGTCTTTAAGAGTTTATTCGGAAGATAACAGCTCTATTGTCACGCCCTGGTCGAAGTATTATTGTGTTTGTCTTTATTTATTTGGTCAGGCCGGGGTGTGACATGGGTTTATTGTGGTGTGTTTTGTCTTGGGGTTTTTGTTAGTTATTGGGTGTGTGGCTTAGTGGAGGTATCTAGCAATGTCTATGGCTGTCTGGAGTGGTTCTCAATCAGAGGCAGGTGTTTTATCGTTGTCTCTGATTGGGAACCATATTTAGGCAGCCATATTCTTTGAGTGTTTGGTGGGTGATTGTTCCTGTCTTTGTGTTTGCACTAGATAGGGCTATTTCGGTTTTCACATTTCATTATTTTGTAGTTTCTTCAGGTATAGTTTTTCCTTCATTAAAATAACATGAATCATCATCACGCTGCATTTTGGTCCCGACTCTCCTTCACCACAAGAAAGCCGTTTATATAAATATTATTTTGTGGTGCCAGACTCTCTAGTTAATTGCATTTAGAATTCCGGGAGGAATCGGGAGTCTGGTGCTCCTGATGATTGTGACAATGAGCAGAGCGCTGATGAATGGCCGGTGTCCGCGGCAGTAAATCCGGCCTCATTGTAGTGTCAACCCCTCTCCACCCTGCGGCGTGAGGCTTGCAGTGGCACGAAAGATACAGCTGAAGCAAGGAGTTCCTTCTCGGAAATAGTGAGACTAGACTAGGGTCTGATATCTATACTTGACAGACCTATCAGTCTAATCAGAGGGCCTGATGTCCGGACCTCCTGCAGTCTCTATGGGGGTACAACAGGGTTCAATTCTTGAGCTGACTCTTTTCTCGGTACATATCAATGATGTCGCTCTTGCTGCTGGTGATTCTCTGATCCACCTCTATGCAGACGACACCATTCTGTATACATCTGGCCCTTCTTTGGACACTGTGCTAACAAACCTCCAAACAAGCTTCAATGCCATACAACACTCCTTCCGTGGCCTCCAACTGCATTTAAATGCTAGTAAAACTAAATACATGCTCTTCAACCGATCGCTGCCCGCATCCTCCTGCCCGACTAGCATCACTACTCTGGACGGTTCTGACCTTGTATATGTGGACAACTACAAATACCTAGGTGTCTGGATGGACTGTAAACTCTCCTTCCAGACTCACATTAAGCATCTCCAATCCAAAATTAAATCCAGAATCGGCTTCCTATTTCGCAACAAAGCATCCTTCACTCATGCTGCCAAACATACCCTCGTAAAAATGACTATCCTACTGATCCTTGACTTTGCCGATGTCATTTACAAAATAGCCTCCAACACTCTACTCAGCAAACTGGATGTAATCTATCACAGTGCCATCCGATTTTCCACCAAAGCCCCATATACTACCCACCACTGCGACCTGTATGCTCTTGTTGGCTGGCCCTCAATACATATTCATCGCCAAACCCACAGGCTCCAGGTCATCTATAAGTCTTTGCTAGGTAAAGCCCCTCCTGATCTCAGCTCACTGGTCACCATGGCAACACCCACCCGTAGCAGCGCTCCAGCAGGTATATTTCACTGGTCATCCCCAAAGCCAACACCTCCTTTGGCCGCCTTCCCTTCCAGTTCTCTGCTGCGAAAGACTGGAACGAATTGCAAAAATCACTGAAGCTGGAGACTTACATTATATCTCCCTCTCTAACTGTAAGCATCAGCTGGCAGAGCAACTTACAGTATTATTCACTGTACCTGTACACAGCCAATCTGTAAATAGCCCACCCAACTACCTCATCCCCATATTGTTATTTATACACTTGCTCTTTTGCACCCCAGGATCTCTACTTGCACATAATCATCTGCACATCTATCACTCCAGTTTTAATGCTAAATTGTAATTATTTTGTCTCTATGGCCTATTTATTGCCTTACCTCCCTACTCTTCTACATTTGCACACACTGTATATATGCCTCTCCTTCCAGTTCTCTGCTGCCAATGACTGGAACAAACGACAAAAATCTCCAAAACTGGAAACACTTATCTCCCTCACTAGATTTAAGCACCAGCTGTCAGAGCAGCTCACAGATTACTGCACCTGTACATATAATTTAGCCCAAACAAGTACCTCTCCCCCTACTCTATTTCTTTATTTCTTTATTTATTTTGCTCCTTTGCACCCCATTATTTCTATCTCTACTTTGCACTTTCTTCCACTGCAAATCTACCATTCCAGTGTTTTACTTGCTATATTCTATTTACTTTGCCACCATGGCCTTTTTTTGCCTTTACCTCCCTTATCTCACCTCATTTGCTCACATTGTATATAGACTTATTTTTCTACTGTATTATTGACTGTATGTTTGTTTTACTCCATGTGTAACTCTGTGTTGTTGTATGTGTCGAACTGCTTTGCTTTATCTTGGCCAGGTCGCAGTTGTAAATGAGAACTTGTTCTCAACTGGCCTACCTGGTTAAATAAAGGTGTTCTCAACTGGCCTACCTGGTTAAATAAAGGTGTTCTCAACTGGCCTACCTGGTTAAATAAAGGTGTTCTCAACTAGCCTACCTGGTTAAATAAAGGTGTTCTCAACTGGCCTACCTGGTTAAATAAAGGTGTTCTCAACTAGCCTACCTGGTTAAATAAAGGTGTTCTCAACTGGCCTACCTGGTTAAATAAAGGTGAAATAAAAATAAAAAATCTACTTATTGTCATGTGGGGTCTACTACGTTCCTGTAGGCTGTTTATTTAGCATAATCGTTACGGGCAAATTAAACACATGACAAAACAAGATCAATCAGATGAACAAAAGCCAATAGAGATATAGTCCAAATATTATATAATTTGGAGTTTATTCCTTCTCTCTGTGCCCAACCCACCCCATTCTCAGCCCCCTTCGCTCACTCACTTGTCACACACACACACACACACACACACACACACACACACACACACACACACACACACACACACACACACACAACACACACACACACACACACACACACACACACACACACACACACACACACACACACACACACACACACACACACACACACACACACACACACACACACACACACACACACACACACACACACACACACACACACACACACACACACACACACACACGCATACTAAGAGAGTGAGAGAGGGAGAGAGACCTCTCCTCCTGCTGACCTTCTGAAGGGACAGCTGGATCTCATCGTCTGACTGGGGCGATTTTAATGTGTTGTAACTAAGTAACCCCATAATGTGTCTCTGCAGGCCTGTTCACATGGTGATTTGTCCTCAGTGTGTGTGTGCATCAATGCATGTCTTTGTGTAGGGTATATCTAGTGTCCCCCCAGGCCATTCCTACTGTATGAGAAATATCTCTGTGGGAGAAAGGCAGCATTACAGAATCTGTGTGTGTGTTTTTATGTCTGTGCGTTTCTATATAATAATGGTCTGGATGGCTGTCATCCTCTGTAGGTCACTGTTGGCCTACTGGTGTGTGTAACGTGTGAGTTGTATTCCCGTGTCTGTCTGTGTATTCCAGTGATGTGTGTGGGTGTGTGTATAATGTGGGGGAAGTGTGTGTGGGTGTGTGTATAATGCGGAGAAGTGTGTGGGTGTAATGTGGGGAAGTGTGTGTGTGTAATGTGGGGAAGTGTGTGTGGGTGTGTGTATAATGTGGGGAATTGTGTGTGTGTGTGTATAATGTGGGGAAGTGTGTGTGGGTGTAATGTGGGGAAGTGGGTGTGGGTGTAATGTGGGGAAGTGTGTGTGTGTGTGTATAATGTGGGGAAGTGTGTGTGGGTGTAATGTGGGGAAGTGTGTAATGGTGTAATGTGGGGAAGTGTGTGTGGGTGTGTGTAAAATGTGGGGAAGTGGGTGTGGGTGTGGGTGTGTGTGTAATGTGGGGAAGTGTGTGTGGGTGTGTGTAAAATGTGGGGAAGTGTGTGTGGGTGTGTGTAAAATGTGGGGAAGTGTGTGTGGGTGTGTGTAAAATGTGGGGAAGTGGGTGTGGGTGTGTGTAAAATGTGGGGAAGTGGGTGTGGGTGTGTGTGTAATGTGGGGAGGTGTGTGTGGGTGTGTGTAAAATGTGGGGAAGTGTGTGTGGGTGTGTGTATAATGTGGGGAAGTGTGTGTGGGTGTGTGTATAATGTGGGGAAGTGTGTGTGGGTGTGTGTAAAATGTGGGTAAGTGTGTGTGGGTGTGTGTATAATGTTGGGAAGTGTGTGTGAGTGTAATGTGGGGAAGTGTGTGTGGGTGTGTGTAAAATGTGGGGAAGTGTGTGTGGGTGTGTGTATAATGTGGGGAAGTGTGTGTGGGCTATGCGGTTTATGATCCACCTCTCACTCCGTCTGAACGTGTGTCTGTGGTGTTTACACAACAATTCCGTGTGTGTCAGCAGCACACAACCATTTGTGTATGTGTGTGTGTGTGTGTGCTCACATTCAGCTTGTACACTGGGAATGTCCATTTGCGTTGCTCTCTACGTAGTTCTACGTACATTTGTGCGGATTAATAATTCTAATGTGACACAAACTGACCTCTGTCGGCTTTGTTTCCGAAGACTGTGTAGAGTCCTTAAAGTGAAAATGTTCCGTCAAATGCTGTGCTGAAAAGGTGAAGGGCTGAGGGCTAACAGTCAGCTGTGGTGAGAGAGAATCTAGTGTGTGAGAAAGAGAAAGGGTGTGTGTGAGAGAGAGAGACAGAGAAAGACGCAGAGAAACTGAGGGAAGGAGAGAGGGGAGAGAGAGACAGAGGAAGACCCAGAAAAACAGAGGGAAGGAGAGATAGACAGAGGAAGACCCAGAAAAACAGAGGGAGGAGAGAGGGGAGAGAGAGACAGAGAGAGAACTAGAAACACTAGAACTCAAAGAAGATCCAAAGCCAAAGAAGATAAAATAAAATATAATTCAATGTTATTGGTCACATAGACATATTTAGCAGATGTTATTGGTCACATAGACATATTAGCAGATGTTATTGGTCACATAGACATATTTAGCAGATGTTATTGGTCACATAGACATATTTAGCAGATGTTATTGGTCACATAGACATATTTAGCAGATGTTATTGGTCACATAGACATATTTAGCAGATGTTATTGGTCACATAGACATATTTAGCAGATGTTATTGGTCACATAGACATATTTAGCAGATGTTATTGGTCACATAGACATATTTAGCAGATGTTATTGGTCACATAGACATATTTAGCAGATGTTATTGGTCACATAGACATATTAGCAGATGTTATTGGTCACATAGACATATTTAGCAGATGTTATTGGTCACATAGACATATTTAGCAGATGTTATTGGTCACATAGACATATTTAGCAGATGTTATTGGTCACATAGACATATTTAGCAGATGTTATTGGTCACATAGACATATTTAGCAGATGTTATTGGTCACATAGACATATTTAGCAGATGTTATTGGTCACATAGACATATTTAGCAGATGTTATTGGTCACATAGACATATTTAGCAGATGTTATTGGTCACATAGACATATTTAGCAGATGTTATTGGTCACATAGACATATTTAGCAGATATTATTGCGGGTGTAGTGAAATACTTGTGTTCACAGCTCCAACAGTGAAATGCTTGTGTTCCTAGCTCCATCAGTGAAATGCATGTGTTCCCAGCTCCAACAGTGAAATGCTTGTGTTCCCAGCTCCAACAGTGACATGCTTGTGTTCCCAGCTCCAACAGTGAAATGCTTGTGTTCCCAGCTCCAACAGTGACATGCTTGTGTTCCCAGCTCCAACAGTGAAATGCTTGTGTTCCTAGCTCCAACAGTGACATGCATGTGTTCCCAGCTCCAACAGTGACATGCTTGTGTTCCCAGCTCCAACAGTGACATGCTTGTGTTCCTAGCTCCATCAGTGACATGCTTGTGTTCCCAGCTCCAACAGTGAAATGCATGTGTTCCCAGCTCCAACAGTGACATGCTTGTGTTCCCAGCTCCAACAGTGAAATGCTTGTGTTCCCAGCTCCAACAGTGACATGCTTGTGTTCCCAGCTCCAACAGTGACATGCTTGTGTTCCCAGCTCCATCAGTGAAATGCTTGTGTTCCCAGCTCCATCAGTGAAATGCTTGTGTTCCCAGCTCCATCAGTGAAATGCTTGTGTTCCCAGCTCCAACAGTGACATGCTTGTGTTCCCAGCTCCATCAGTGAAATGCTTGTGTTCCCAGCTCCAACAGTGACATGCTTGTGTTCCTAGCTCCAACAGTGACATGCTTGTGTTCCCAGCTCCAACAGTGAAATGCATGTGTTCCCAGCTCCAACAGTGACATGCTTGTGTTCCCAGCTCCAACAGTGAAATGCTTGTGTTCCCAGCTCCAACAGTGACATGCTTGTGTTCCCAGCTCCAACAGTGACATGCTTGTGTTCCCAGCTCCAACAGTGAAATGCTTGTGTTCCCAGCTCCAACAGTGAAATGCTTGTGTTCCCAGCTCCAACAGTGAAATGCTTGTGTTCCTAGCTCCAACAGTGACATGCTTGTGTTCCCAGCTCCAACAGTGACATGCTTGTGTTCCCAGCTCCATCAGTGAAATGCTTGTGTTCCCAGCTCCAACAGTGACATGCTTGTGTTCCCAGCTCAGTCAGTGAAATGCTTGTGTTCCCAGCTCCATCAGTGAAATGCTTGTGTTCCCAGCTCCAACAGTGACATGCTTGTGTTCCTAGGTCCAACAGTGACATGCTTGTGTTCCCAGCTCCAACAGTGACATGCTTGTGTTCCCAGCTCCAACAGTGACATGCTTGTGTTCCTAGCTCCATCAGTGACATGCTTGTGTTCCCAGCTCCAACAGTGAAATGCATGTGTTCCCAGCTCCAACAGTGACATGCTTGTGTTCCCAGCTCCAACAGTGACATGCTTGTGTTCCCAGCTCCAACAGTGACAAGCTTGTGTTCCCAGCTCCAACAGTGAAATGCTTGTGTTCCTAGCTCCATCAATGAAATGCTTGTGTTCCCAGCTCCAACAGTGAAATGCTTGTGTTCCTAGCTCCATCAGTGAAATGCTTGTGTTCCCAGCTCCAACAGTGACATGCTTGTGTTCCCAGCTCCAACAGTGACATGCTTGTGTTCCCAGCTCCAACAGTGACATGCTTGTGTTCCCAGCTCCAACAGTGACATGCTTGTGTTCCCAGCTCCAACAGTGACATGCTTGTGTTCCCAGCTCCAACAGTGAAATGCTTGTGTTCCCAGCTCCAACAGTGAAATGCTTGTGTTCCCAGCTCCAACAGTGAAATGCTTGTGTTCCCAGCTCCAACAGTGAAATGCTTGTGTTCCTAGCTCCAACAGTGACATGCTTGTGTTCCCAGCTCCAACAGTGACATGCTTGTGTTCCCAGCTCCAACAGTGAAATGCTTGTGTTCCCAGCTCCAACAGTGACATGCTTGTGTCCCCAGCTCCAACAGTGACATGCTTGTGTTCCCAGCTCCATCAGTGAAATGCTTGTGTTCCCAGCTCCATCAGTGAAATGCTTGTGTACCCAGCTCCATCAGTGAAATGCTTGTGTTCCCAGCTCCAACAGTGACATGCTTGTGTTCCCAGCTCCAACAGTGACATGCATGTGTTCCCAGCTCCAACAGTGACATGCTTGTGTTCCCAGCTCCAACAGTGACATGCTTGTGTTCCTAGCTCCATCAGTGACATGCTTGTGTTCCCAGCTCCAACAGTGAAATGCATGTGTTCCCAGCACCAACAGTGACATGCTTGTGTTCCCAGCTCCAACAGTGAAATGCTTGTGTTCCCAGCTTCAACAGTGACATGCTTGTGTTCCCAGCTCCAACAGTGACATGCTTGTGTTCCCAGCTCCATCAGTGAAATGCTTGTGTTCCCAGCTCCATCAGTGAAATGCTTGTGTTCCCAGCTCCATCAGTGAAATGCTTGTGTTCCCAGCTCCAACAGTGACATGCTTGTGTTCCCAGCTCCATCAGTGAAATGCTTGTGTTCCCAGCTCCAACAGTGACATGCTTGTGTTCCTAGCTGCAACAGTGAAATGCATGTGTTCCCAGCTCCAACAGTGACATGCTTGTGTTCCCAGCTCCAACAGTGAAATGCTTGTGTTCCCAGCTCCAACAGTGACATGCTTGTGTTCCCAGCTCCAACAGTGACATGCTTGTGTTCCCAGCTCCAACAGTGACATGCTTGTGTTCCCAGCTCCATCAGTGAAATGCTTGTGTTCCCAGCTCCAACAGTGACATGCTTGTGTTCCTAGCTCCAACAGTGAAATGCATGTGTTCCCAGCTCCAACAGTGACATGCTTGTGTTCCCAGCTCCAACAGTGAAATGCTTGTGTTCCCAGCTCCAACAGTGACATGCTTGTGTTCCCAGCTCCAACAGTGACATGCTTGTGTTCCCAGCTCCAACAGTGACATGCTTGTGTTCCCAGCTCCAACAGTGACATGCTTGTGTTCCCAGCTCCAACAGTGACATGCTTGTGTCCCCAGCTCCAACAGTGAAACGCTTGTGTTCCTAGCTCCATCAGTGAAATGCTTGTGTTCCCAGCTCCAACAGTGAAATGCTTGTGTTCCTAGCTCCATCAGTGAAATGCTTGTATTCCCAGCTCCAACAGTGAAATGCATGTGTTCCCAGCTCCAACAGTGCCATGCTTGTGTTCCCAGCTCCAACAGTGACATGCTTGTGTTCCCAGCTCCAACAGTGACATGCTTGTGTTCCCAGCTCCAACAGTGACATGCTTGTGTTCCCAGCTCCAACAGTGACAAGCTTGTGTTCCCAGCTCCAACAGTGAAATGCTTGTGTTCCTAGCTCCATCAGTGAAATGCTTGTGTTCCCAGCTCCAACAGTGAAATGCTTGTGTTCCTAGCTCCATCAGTGAAATGCTTGTGTTCCCAGCTCCAACAGTGAAATGCATGTGTTCCCAGCTCCAACAGTGACATGCTTGTGTTCCCAGCTCCAACAGTGACATGCTTGTGTTCCCAGCTCCAACAGTGACATGCTTGTGTTCCCAGCTCCAACAGTGAAATGCTTGTGTTCCCAGCTCCAACAGTGAAATGCTTGTGTTCCCAGCTCCAACAGTGAAATGCTTGTGTTCCTAGCTCCAACAGTGACATGCTTGTGTTCCCAGCTCCAACAGTGACATGCTTGTGTTCCCAGCTCCATCAGTGAAATGCTTGTGTTCCCAGCTCCAACAGTGACATGCGTGTGTTCCCAGCTCCATCAGTGAAATGCTTGTGTTCCCAGCTCCATCAGTGAAATGCTTGTGTTCCCAGCTCCAACAGTGACATGCTTGTGTTCCTAGCTCCAACAGTGACATGCTTGTGTTCCCAGCTCCAACAGTGACATGCTTGTGTTCCCAGCTCCAACAGTGACATGCTTGTGTTCCTAGCTCCATCAGTGACATGCTTGTGTTCCCAGCTCCAACAGTGAAATGCATGTGTTCCCAGCTCCAACAGTGACATGCTTGTGTTCCCAGCTCCAACAGTGAAATGCTTGTGTTCCCAGCTCCAACAGTGACATGCTTGTGTCCCCAGCTCCAACAGTGACATGCTTGTGTTCCCAGCTCCATCAGTGAAATGCTTGTGTTCCCAGCTCCATCAGTGAAATGCTTGTGTACCCAGCTCCATCAGTGAAATGCTTGTGTTCCCAGCTCCAACAGTGACATGCTTGTGTTCCCAGCTCCAACAGTGACATGCTTGTGTTCCCAGCTCCAACAGTGACATGCTTGTGTTCCCAGCTCCAACAGTGACATGCTTGTGTTCCCAGCTCCAACAGTGAAATGCTTGTGTTCCTAGCTCCATCAGTGAAACGCTTGTGTTCCCAGCTCCAACAGTGACATGCTTGTGTTCCCAGCTCCAACAGTGACATGCTTGTGTTCCTAGCTCCATCAGTGACATGCTTGTGTTCCCAGCTCCAACAGTGAAATGCATGTGTTCCCAGCTCCAACAGTGACATGCTTGTGTTCCCAGCTCCAACAGTGACATGCTTGTGTTCCCTGCTCCAACAGTGACATGCTTGTGTTCCCAGCTCCAACAGTGACATGCTTGTGTTCCCAGCTCCAACAGTGACATGCTTGTGGTCCCAGCTCCACAGTGAAATGCTTGTGTTCCTAGCTCCATCAGTGAAATGCTTGTGTTCCCAGCTCCAACAGTGAAATGCTTGTGTTCCTAGCTCCATCATTGAAATGCTTGTGTTCCCAGCTCCAACAGTGAAATGCTTGTGTTCCCAGCACCAACAGTGACATGCTTGTGTTCCCAGCTCCAACAGTGACATGCTTGTGTTCCCTGCTCCAACAGTGACATGCTTGTGTTCCCAGCTCCAACAGTGACATGCTTGTGTTCCCTGCTCCAACAGTGACATGCTTGTGTACCCAGCTCCAACAGTGAAATGCTTGTGTTCCCAGCTCCAACAGTGACATGCTTGTGTTCCCAGCTCCAACAGTGAAATGCTTGTGTTCCTAGCTCCATCAGTGAAATGCTTGTTTTCCCAGCTCCAACAGTGAAATGCTTGTGTTCCTAGCTCCATCATTGACATGCTTGTGTTCCCAGCTCCAACAGTGAAATGCTTGTGTTCCTAGCTCCATCAGTGAAATGCTTGTGTTCCCAGCTCCAACAGTGAAATGCATGTGTTCCCAGCTCCAACAGTGACATGCTTGTGTTCCCAGCTCCAACAGTGACATGCTTGTGTTCCCAGCTCCAACAGTGACATGCTTGTGTTCCCAGCTCCAACAGTGACATGCTTGTGTTCCCAGCTCCAACAGTGACATGCTTTTGTTCCCAGCTCCAACAGTGACAAGCTTGTGTTCCCAGCTCCAACAGTGACATGCTTGTGTTCCCAGCTCCAACAGTGACATGCTTGTGTTCCCAGCTCCAACAGTGAAATGCTTGTGTTCCCAGCTCCTACAGTGAAATGCTTGTGTTCCTAGCTCCAACAGTGACATGCTTGTGGTCCCAGCTCCAACAGTGAAATGCTTGTGTTCCCAGCTCCAACAGTGCCATGCTTGTGTTCCTAGCTCCAACAGTGACATGCTTGTGTTCCCAGCTCCAACAGTGAAATGCTTGTGTTCCCAGCTCCAACAGTGAAATGCTTGTGTTCCTAGCTCCAACAGTGACATGCTTTGTTCCCAGCTCCAACAGTGACATGCTTGTGTTCCTAGCTCCAACAGTGACATGCTTGTGTTCCCAGCTCCAACAGTGAAATGCTTGTGTTCCTAGCTCCATCAGTGAAATGCTTGTGTTCCCAGCTCCAACAGTGAAATGCTTGTGTTCCTAGCTCCATCAGTGAAATGCTTGTGTTCCCAGCTCCAAAAGTGAAATGCATGTGTTCCCAGCTCCAACAGTGACATGCTTGTGTTCCCAGCTCCAACAGTGCCATGCTTGTGTTCCCAGCTCCAACAGTGACATGCTTGTGTTCCCAGCTCCAACAGTGACATGCTTGTGTTCCCAGCTCCAACAGTGACATGCTTGTGTTCCCAGCTCCAACAGTGAAATGCTTGTGTTCCTAGCTCCATCAGTGAAATGCTTGTGTTCCCAGCTCCAACAGTGAAATGCTTGTGTTCCTAGCTCCATCATTGAAATGCTTTGTTCCCAGCTCCAACAGTGAAATGCTTGTGTTCCTAGCTCCATCAGTGAAATGCTTGTGTTCCCAGCTCCAACAGTGAAATGGCAATGTGTTCCAGCTCCATACAGTGACATGCTCTTGTGTTCCAACACCAGCTCCAACAGTGAACAATGCTTGTGTTTCCCAGCTCCAACAGTGACATGCGTGTGTTCCCAGCTCCAACAGTGACATGCTTGTGGTCACCAGCTCCAACAGTGACAATGCTTTTGTTCCCAGCTCCACAGTGACATGCTTGTGTTCTACTCCACCAGTGAACAGCTTGTGTTCCCAGCTCCAACAGTGGACAAGGCTTGTTGTTTCCCAGCTCCAACAGTTGAAATGCTTGTGTTCCCAGCTCCAACAGTGAAATGCTGTGTTCCTAGCTCCAACAGTGACAATGCTTGTGGTCCTAGCGCCAACAGTTGACATGCTTGTGGTTCCCAGCTCCACAGTGACATGCTTTCCAGCTCAACAGTGAAATGCTTGTGTTCCCAGCTCCAACAGTGAAATGCTTGTGTTCCCAGCTCCAACAGTGAAATGCTTGTGTTCCCAGCTCCAACAGTGAAATGCTTGTGTTCCCAGCTCCAACAGTGAAATGCTTGTGTTCCTAGCTCCAACAGTGACATGCTTGTGTTCCCAGCTCCAACAGTGACATGCTTGTGTTCCCAGCTCCAACAGTGACATGCTTGTGTTCCCAGCTCCAACAGTGAAATGCTTGTGTTCCTAGCTCCAACAGTGACATGCTTGTGTTCCCAGCTCCAACAGTGACATGCTTGTGTTCCCAGCTCCATCAGTGAAATGCTTGTGTTCCCAGCTCCAACAGTGACATGCTTGTGTTCCCAGCTCCAACAGTGCCATCTGCTTGCTGTTCCCAGCTCCATCAGTGAAATGCTTTGTGTTCCAGCTCCAACAGTGACATGCTTGTGTTCCTAGCTCCAACAGTGACATGCTTGTGTCCCAGCTCCAACAGTGACATGCTTGTGTTCCCAGCTCCAACAGTGACATGCTTGTGTTCCTAGCTCCATCAGTGACATGCTTGTGTTCCCAGCTCCAACAGTGAAATGCATGTGTTCCCAGCTCCAACAGTGACATGCTTGTGTTCCCAGCTCCAAACAGTGAAATGCTTGTGTCCCAGCTCCAACAGTGACATGCTTGTGTCCCCAGCTACCAACAGTGACATGCTTGTGTTCCCAGCTCCATCAGTGAAATGCTTGTGTTCCCAGCTCCATCAGTGAAATGCTTGTGTAACCCAGCTCCATCCGTGAAAGCTTGTGTTCCAGCCAAGGAATGCTTTGTGCTTCCCAGCTCCAACAGTGACATGCTTGTGTTCCCAGCTCCAACAGTGACATGCTTGTGTTTCCCAGGCTCCAACAGTGACATGCTTGTGTTCCGCTCCAACAGTGTACATGCTTGTGTTCCCAGCTCCAACAGTGAAATGCTTGTGTTCCTAGCTCCATCAGTGAAACGCTTGTGTTCCCCAGCTCCAACAGTGACATGCTTGTGTTCCCAGCTCCAACAGTGACATGCTTGGGTTCCTAGCTCCATCAGGACATGCTTGTGTTCCCAGCTCCAACAGTGAAATGCATGTGTTCCCAGCTCCAACAGTGACATGCTTGTGTTCCAGCTTCCAACAGTGACATGCTTTTGTTCCCTGCTCCAAACAGTGACTGCTTGTGTTCCCAGCTCCAACAGTGACATGCTTGTGTTCCAGCTCCAACAGTGACATGCTTGTGGTCCCAGCTCCAACAGTGAAATGCTTTTGTTCCTAGCTCCATCAGTGAAATGCTTGTGTTCCCAGCTCCAACAGTGAAATGCTTGTGTTCCTAGCTCCATCATTGAAATGCTTGTGTTCCCAGCTCCAACAGTGAAATGCTTGTGTTCCAGCACCAACAGTGACATCCCAGCACCAACAGTGAAATGCTTTGTGTTCCCAGCATCCAACAGTGACATGCTTGTGTTCCCTCTGCTTCCAACATGGACATGCTTGTGTTCCCAGCTCCAACAGTGACATGCTTGTGTTCCCTGCTCCAACAGTGACATGCTTGTGTACCCAGCTCCAACAGTGAAATGCTTGTGTTCCCAGCTCCAACAGTGACATGCTTGTGTTCCCAGCTCCAACAGTGAAATGCTTGTGTTCCTAGCTCCATCAGTGAAATGCTTGTTTTCCCAGCTCCAACAGTGAAATGCTTGTGTTCCTAGCTCCATCATTGACATGCTTGTGTTCCCAGCTCCAACAGTGAAATGCTTGTGTTCCTAGCTCCATCAGTGAAATGCTTGTGTTTCCCAGGCTCCAACAGTATGAAACTGCATGTGTTCCCAGGCTCCAAACAGTGACATGCTTGTGTCCCAGCTCCAACAGTGACATGCTTGGTGTTCCCAGCCTCCAACAGTGACATGCTTGGTGTTCCCAGCTCCAACAGTGACCATGCTTGTGTTCCCAGCTCCCAACAGTGACATGCTTTTGTTCCCAGCGTCCAACAGTGGACCAAGCTTGTGTTCCCAGCTCCAACAGTGACATGCTTGTGTTCCCAGCTCCAACAGTGACATGCTTGTGTTCCCAGCTCCAAACAGTGAAATGCTTGTGTTTCCCAGCTCCTACAGTGAAATGCTTGTGTTCCTAGCTCCAACAGTGACATGCTTGTGGTCCCAGCTCCAACAGTGAAATGCTTGTGTTCCCAGCTCCAACAGTGCCATGCTTGTGTTCCTAGCTCCAACAGTGACATGCTTGTGTTCCCACTCCAACAGTGAAATGCTTGTGTTCCCAGCTCCAACAGTGAAATGCTTGTGTTCCTAGCTCCAACAGTGACATGCTTTTGTTCCCAGCTCCAACAGTGACATGCTTGTGTTCCTAGCTCCAACAGTGACATGCTTGTGTTCCCAGCTCCAACAGTGAAATGCTTGTGTTCCTAGCTCCATCAGTGAAATGCTTGTGTTCCCAGCTCCAACAGTGAAATGCTTGTGTTCCTAGCTCCATCAGTGAAATGCTTGTGTTCCCAGCTCCAAAAGTGAAATGCATGTGTTCCCAGCTCCAACAGTGACATGCTTGTGTTCCCAGCTCCAACAGTGCCATGCTTGTGTTCCCAGCTCCAACAGTGACATGCTTGTGTTCCCAGCTCCAACAGTGACATGCTTGTGTTCCCAGCTCCAACAGTGACATGCTGTGTTCCCAGCTCCAACAGTGAAATGCTTGTGTTCCTAGCTCCATCAGTGAAATGCTTGTGTTCCCAGCTCCAACAGTGAAATGCTTGTGTTCCTAGCTCCATCATTGAATGCTTGTGTTCCCAGCTCCAACAGTGAAATGCTTGTGTTCCTAGCTCCATCAGTGAAATGCTTGTGTTCCCAGCTCCAACAGTGAAATGCATGTGTTCCCAGCTCCAACAGTGACATGCTTGTGTTCCCAGCTCCAACAGTGACATGCTTGTGTTCCCAGCTCCAACAGTGACATGCTTGTGTTCCCAGCTCCAACAGTGACATGCTTGTGTTCCCAGCTCCAACAGTGACATGCTTTTGTTCCCAGCTCCAACAGTGACATGCTTGTGTTCCTAGCTCCAACAGTGACAGGCTTGTGTTCCCAGCTCCAACAGTGACATGCTTGTGTTCCCAGCTCCAACAGTGAAATGCTTGTGTTCCCAGCTCCAACAGTGAAATGCTTGTGTTCCTAGCTCCAACAGTGACATGCTTGTGGTCCCAGCTCCAACAGTGAAATGCTTGTGTTCCCAGCTCCAACAGTGAAATGCTTGTGTTCCTAGCTCCAACAGTGACATGCTTGTGTTCCCAGCTCCAACAGTGAAATGCTTGTGTTCCCAGCTCCAACAGTGAAATGCTTGTGTTCCTAGCTCCAAAAGTGACATGCTTGTGTTCCCAGCTCCAACAGTGACATGCTTGTGTTCCTAGCTCCAACAGTGACATGCTTGTGTTCCCAGCTCCAACAGTGAAATGCTTGTGTTCCTAGCTCCATCAGTGAATGCTTGTGTTCCCAGCTCCAACAGTGAAATGCTTGTGTTCCTAGCTCCATCAGTGAAATGCTTGTGTTCCCAGCTCCCAAAAGTGAAATGCATGTGTTCCCAGCTCCAACAGTGACATGCTTGTGTTCCCAGCTCCAACAGTGCCATGCTTGTGTTCCCAGCTCCAACAGTGACATGCTTGTGTTCCCAGCTCCAACAGTGACATGCTTGTGTTCCCTGCTCCAACAGTGAAATGCTTGTGTTCCTAGCTCCATCAGTGAAATGCTTGTGTTCCCAGCTCAACAGTGAAATGCTTGTGTTCCTAGCTCCATCAGTGAAATGCTTGTGTTCCCAGCTCTCAACAGTGAAATGCTGGTGTTCCTAGCTCCATCAGTGAAATGCTTGTGTTCCCAGCTCCAAACAGTGAAATGCATGTGTTCCCAGCTCCAACAGTGACATGCTTGTGTTCCCAGCTCCAACAGTGACATGCTTGTGTTCCCAGCTCCAACAGTGACATGCTTGTGTTCCCAGCTCCAACAGTGACATGCTTGTGTTCCCAGCTCCAACAGTGACATGCTTGTGTTCCCAGCTCCAACAGTGACATGCTTTTGTTCCCAGCTCCAACAGTGACATGCTTGTGTTCCCAGCTCCAACAGTGACATGCTTGTGTTCCCAGCTCCAACAGTGACATGCTTGTGTTCCCAGCTCCAACAGTGAAATGCTTGTGTTCCCAGCTCCAACAGTGAAATGCTTGTGTTCCTAGCTCCAACAGTGACATGCTTGTGGTCCCAGCTCCAAACAGTGAAATGCTTGTGTTCCCAGCTCCAACAGTGAAATGCTTGTGTTCCTAGCTCCAACAGTGACATGCTGTGTTCCCAGCTCCAACAGTGAAATGCTTGTGTTCCCAGCTCCAACAGTGAAATGCTTGTGTTCCTAGCTCCAACAGTGACATGCTTGTGTTCCCAGCTCCAACAGTGACATGCTTGTGTTCCTAGCTCCAACAGTGGACATGCTTGTGTTCCCAGCTCCAACAGTGAAATGCTTGTGTTCCTAGCTCCATCAGTGAAATGCTTGTGTTCCCAGCTCCAACAGTGAAATGCTTGTGTTCCTAGCTCCATCAGTGAAATGCTTGTGTTCCCAGCTCCAAAAGTGAAATGCATGTGTTCCCAGCTACAACAGTGACATGCTAGTGTTCCCAGCTCCAACAGTGCCATGCTTGTGTTCCAGCTCCAACAGTGACATGCTTGTGTTCCCAGCTCCAACAGTGACATGCTTGTGTTCCCTGCTCCAACAGTGAAATGCTTGTGTTCCTAGCTCCATCAGTGAAATGCTTGTGTTCCAGCTCCAACAGTGAAATGCTTGTGTTCCTAGCTCCATCAGTGAAATGCTTGTGTTCCCAGCTCCAACAGTGAAATGCTGGTGTTCCTAGCTCCATCAGTGAAATGCTTGTGTTCCCAGCTCCAACAGTGAAATGCATGTGTGCCCAGCTCCAACAGTGACATGCTTGTGTTCCCAGCTCCAACAGTGACATGCTTGTGTTCCCAGCTCCAACAGTGACATGCTTGTGTTCCCAGCTCCAACAGTGACATGCTTGTGTTCCCAGCTCCAACAGTGACTGCTTGTGTTCCCAGCTCCAACAGTGACATGCTTGTGTTCCCAGCTCCAACAGTGACATGCTTGTGTTCCCAGCTCCAACAGTGAAATGCTTGTGTTCCCAGCTCCAACAGTGAAATGCTTGTGTTCCTAGCTCCAACAGTGACATGCTTGTGTTCCCAGCTCCAAAAGTGAAATGCTTGTGTTCCCAGCTCCAACAGTGAAATGCTTGTGTTCCTAGCTCCAACAGTGACATGCTTGTGTTCCCAGCTCCAACAGTGAAATGCTTGTGTTCCCAGCTCCAACAGTGAAATGCTTGTGTTCCCAGCTCCAACAGTGAAATGCTTCTGTTCCTAGCTCCAACAGTGACATGCTTGTGTTCCCAGCTCCAACAGTGACATGCTTGTGTTCCTAGCTCCAACAGTGACATGCTTGTGTTCCCAGCTCCAACAGTGACATGCTTGTGTTCCCAGCTCCAACAGTGACATGCTTGTGTTCCCAGCTCCAACAGTGACATGCTTGTGGTCCCAGCTCCAACAGTGACATGCTTGTGTTCCCAGCTCCAACAGTGACATGCTTGTGTTCCCAGCTCCAACAGTGACATGCTTGTGTTCGCAGCTCCAACAGTTAAATGCTTGTGTTCCAGCTCCAACAGTGACATGCTTTTGTGTTCCCAGCTCCAACAGTGACATGCTTGTGTTCCCAGCTCCAACAGTGACATGCTTGTGTTCCCAGCTCCAACAGTGACATGCTTGTGTTCCCAGCTCCAACAGTGACATGCTTGTGTTCCCAGCTCCAACAGTGCCATGCTTGTGTTCCCAGCTCCAACAGTGACATGCTTGTGTTCCCAGCTCCAACAGTGAAATGCTTGTGTTCCTAGCTCCATCAGTGAAATGCTTGTGTTCCCAGCTCCAACAGTGAAATGCTTGTGTTCCTAGCTCCATCAGTGAAATGCTTGTGGTCCCAGCTCCAAAAGTGAAATGCATGTGTTCCCAGCTCCAACAGTGACATGCTTGTGTTCCCAGCTCCAACAGTGCCATCCTTGTGTTCCCAGCTCCAACAGTGCCATGCTTGTGTGCCCAGCTCCAACAGTGCCATGCTTGTGTTCCCAGCTCCAACAGTGACATGCTTGTGTTCCCAGCTCCAACAGTGCAATGCATGTGTTCCCAGCTCCAACAGTGCCATGCTTGTGTTCCCAGCTCCAACAGTGACATGCTTGTGTTCCCAGCTCCAACAGTGCCATGTTTGTGTTCCCAGCTCCAACAGTGCCATGCTTGTGTTCCCAGCTCCAACAGTGCCATGCCTGTGTTCCCAGCTCCAACAGTGCCATGCCTGTGTTCCCAGCTCCAACAGTGCCATGCTTGTGTTCCCAGCTCCAACAGTGACATGCTTGTGTTCCCAGCTCCAACAGTGACATGCTTGTGTTCCTAGCTCCAACAGTGACATGCTTGTGTTCCCAGCTCCAACAGTGCCATGCTTGTGTTCCCAGCTCCAACAGTGCCATGCTTGTGTGCCCAGCTCCAACAGTGCCATGCTTGTATTCCCAGCTCCAACAGTGCCATGCTTGTATTCCCAGCTCCAACAGTGACATGCTTGTGTTCCCAGCTCCATCAGTGACATGCATGTGTTCCCAGCTCCAACAGTGACATGCTTGTGTTCCTAGCTCCAACAGTGACATGCTTGTGTTCCCAGCTCCAACAGTGACATGCTTGTGTTCCCAGCTCCAACAGTGACATGCTTGTGTTCCTAGCTCCAACAGTGACATACTTGTGTTCCCAGCTCCAACAGTGACATGCTTGTGTTCCCAGCTCCAACAGTGACATGCTTGTGTTCCCAGCTCCAACAGTGCCATGCTTGTGTTCCCAGCTCCAACAGTGACATGCTTGTGTTCCCAGCTCCAACAGTGACATGCTTGTGTTCCCAGCTCCAACAGTGAAATGCTTGTGTTCCCAGCTCCAACAGTGACATGCTTGTGTTCCCAGCTCCAACAGTGAAATGCTTGTGTTTCTAGCTCCAACAGTGACATGCTTGTGTTCCTAGCTCCAACAGTGACATGCTTGTGTTCCTAGCTCCAACAGTGACATGCTTGTGTTCCTAGCTCCAACAGTGACATGCTTGTGTTCCTAGCTCCAACAGTGACATGCTTGTGTTCCCAGCTCCAACAGTGCCATGCTTGTGTTCCCAGCTCCAACAGTGACATGCTTGTGTTCCCAGCTCCAACAGTGTCATGCCTGTGTTCCCAGCTCCAACAGTGCCATGCCTGTGTTCCCAGCTCCAACAGTGCCATGCTTGTGTTCCCAGCTCCAACAGTGACATGCTTGTGGTCCCAGCTCTAACAGTGCCATGCTTGTGTTCCTAGCTCCAACAGTGACATGCTTGTGTTCCCAGCTCCAACAGTGCCATGCTTGTGTTCCCAGCTCCAACAGTGACATGCTTGTGTTCCCAGCTCCAACAGTGCCATGCTTGTGTTCCCAGCTCCAACAGTGACATGCTTGTGTTCCCAGCTCCATCAGTGACATACCTGTGTTCCCAGCTCCAACAGTGACATGCTTGTGTTCCCAGCTCCAACAGTGACATGCTTGTGTTCCCAGCTCCAACAGTGACATGCTTGTGTTCCCAGCTCCAACAGTGACATGCTTGTGTTCCCAGCTCCAACAGTGACATGCTTGTGTTCCCAGCTCCAACAGTGACATGCTTGTGTTCCCAGCTCCAACAGTGCTATGCTTGTGTTCCCAGCTCCATCAGTGCCATGCTTGTGTTCCCAGCTCCAACAGTGACATGCTTGTGTTCCCAGCTCCAACAGTGACATGCTTGTGTACCCAGCTCCAACAGTGCCATGCCTGTGTTCCCAGCTCCAACAGTGACATGCTTGTGTACCCAGCTCCATCAGTGCCATGCCTGTGTTCCCAGCTCCAACAGTGACATGCTTGTGTTCCCAGCTCCATCAGTGCAGTAGTATCTAACAATTCAAAAGAATACACTCAAATCTTTTGCAAAAGAATGGAATTAATAAATATATAAATATTAGATTGAGCCATGTCAGAGTGGTATTGACTCAAATACAGATGTGAAACCAAAGCAGATGTGAAACCAAAGCAGATGTGAAACCAAAGCAGATCTGAGGTGAGCAGACATTAGTGTATAATCTATGTAGGGCTAGTGTATATAGCTGTGTGTGTTGTCTGCTAATATTAGTGTTCCTCACTGGTTTCCTTGGCACCTGTCTCTTCCCTGTCTCTTTCCTCCTGCTTCTTGAAATAGACTTTGTCTCCAGAGGGAGAGGGAACAGTCTCAGCCGTGGGAACACAGCCCCACACCACTGGCAGTTAACATTTAGCAATCCTCAGAGCTAACAATTACTAGCCTCATAGCTAACACTCAGCTAGCATTAGAAGCCAACAATCAGCTGGCCACAGAGCTAACAATCAGCTAGCCACAGAGCTAACAATCAGCTAGTCAAAGAGCTAATAATCAGCTAGCCACAGAGCTAACAATCAGCCAGCCATCAAGCTAACACCCCACTTGCCACAGAGCAAACAGTCAGCTAGCACAGAGTTAACTAGCTACGATTCTAATGCTCTGCTCGGCTTGGAATAGATCCTGTTACAGAGCAAACACTCTGCAAGACACAGAGCTATCTCTTAGTATAGTATGTGTGTGTGTCAGGGCTTTAGCTGCATTAGTGGTAGGGGTTATTAGGCGGGTATTCAGTCCAGTACAGCCCCAGTGCCAGAGTCAGGGTCCAGAACCCACATCCACATGGGCCTGGTAACCTCTTCCCCTTATCACTGATAGGGCTACTGATACTACAGAGAGAGGGAGAGATACTACAGAGAGATAGAGGAAGAGAGAAAGATAGAAAGAGAGGAAGCTAGAGAGAGAAAGCGAGTCAGAGAAAGCTAGAGAAAGCGAGAGAGAAAGTAAGTGAGAGAAAGTGAGGGAGAGAGAAAGTGAGGGAGAGAGAAAGTGGAGGGAGAGAGAGAGGGAGCAGGGAGGGGAGGAGAAGGAGTGAGGGAGGGGAAGAGAGAGGGAGTAGGGAGGGAAAGGAGAGAGGGAGTAGGGAGGAGTAGGAGAGAAGGAGGAGGGAGGAGGAGATGGAGAGAGGGAGTAGGGAGGAGAAGGAGAGAAGGAGCAGGGAGGAGGAGGAGAGAAGGAGCAGGGAGGAGGAGGACAGAGGGAGTAGGGAGGAGGAGAAGGAGAGATGGAGTAGGGAGGAGGAGGAGAGAGGGAGGAGGAGGAGAGAGGGAGTAGGGAGGAGGAGGAGAGAAGGAGCAGGGAGGAGGAGGAGAGAGGGAGTAGGGAGGAGGAGAAGGAGAGATGGAGTAGGGAGGAGGACAGAGGGAGTAGGGAGGAGATGGAGTAGGGAGAAGGAGGAGAGTGGGAGGAGGAGGAGAGAGGGTGTAGGGAGGAGGAGGAGAGAGGGAGTATGTGACCTTCAATGCTGCAGAAATGTTTTGGTACCCTTCCCCAGATCTGTGCCTTGACACAATCCTGTTTCGGAGTTCTACGGACAATTCCTTCGACCTCATGGCTTGGTTTTTGCTCTGACGTGCACTTTCAACTGTGGGACCTCATGTAAACAGGTGTGTATCTTTCCAAATAATATCCAATCAAATGAATTTACCACAGGTGTTCTCCAATCAAGTTGTAGAAACAACTCAAGATTGAAGAGTATTTTTATTTATTGAATCCATTTTTAGAATCAGGCTCTAACAAAAACATTTGGAGAAGGGATCTTACTTTCTCATGTTCTTTAAGGCATTTAACTGTACTTGAAACCTCGTGTTTAAGAAAATAAAAACTGTAATCTGGATTGCAATCTCCCTGGATGATTTTGTGGCTGTGTGGGACTGTTGCAGTAGGCTAGAGGGCACTCCAATGGGATTCTGCTGTGTCTGCAGTGGAGACAGTTAACCAGCCAACTGGCCATTGTAGTGTGTTGAGGTGAGTGTGTGTGACTGTGTGTTTCCCTCTCAGGAAAATGCTGTGGTGCTCAGGGATGTTGTTAATATTGGAATGTATTTCAGAAAACAGAAGTCATCCGTTTCTTATTACCATGAACTGAGGAAAATAGCCTGAGAGAGAAAGAGAGAGAGAGATAGCGACCTCTTCTCCAATCTTTTTGGTCCTATAACAAAGACAAACATATACATGATCAAATACAAATATTAGAATCAACTGTTAAAGACCAGAACCCACTGGATACTCCAATTACATTGAATGAACCACAAGACAAAATACAAACCCTCCAACACAAAAAAGCATCCTCCTGAGCTCTGGAATCTTCCCCAATATTTAGAACCGAGGACTGATCACCCCAATCCACAAAAATGGATACAAATTTGACGGCAATAACTACAGTGGGATATGCGTCAACAGCAACCTTGGGGAAATCCTCTGCATTATCATTAACAGCAGACTCTTTCATTTCCTCAGTGAAGACAATGTACAGAGCAAATGTCAAATTGTATTTTTACCAAATTACTACACGACAGACCACATACAGTATCCACCCTGCAAACCCTAATTTACAAACAAACAAACCAAAACAAAGGCAAAGTCAAAAAAAGCTTTCGACTCAATTTGGCATGAGGGTCTGCTATACAAAAAGTATGTGTTGGGGGAAAACATACGACATTGTAAAATCCATGTGCGGTTAAAAACACAAACATTTCTTTCCACTGGGCCGTGGGGTGAGACAGGGATGCAGCTTAAGCCCCACCCTCTTCAAAATATATATATATATATCAATGAATTGGCGAGAGCACTAGAACAGTCTGCAGCACCCGGCCTCACCCTACTAGAATCTGAAGTCAAATGTCTACTGTTTGCTGATGATCTGCTGCTTCTGTCCACAACAAAGGACGGCCTACAGCAGTATCTAGATATTCTGCACAGATTCTGTCAGACGTGGGCCCTGTCAGTAAATCTCAGTAAGACAAAAAGAATGGTGTTCCAAAAATTTTCCAGTTGTCAGGACAAATTCCATTTAGACACTGCAAAGAGGTGCCTTCTATGCCATCAAAAGGAACATACAATTCTACATACCAATTAGGATCTGGCTAAAAATAGTTGAATCAGTTATAGAACCCATTGCCCTTCATGTTTGTGAGGTCTGGGGTCCACTCACCAACCAAGAATTCAGAAAATGGGACTGCCCCCAAATTGAGACTCTGCATGCAGAATTATGCACAAAATATCCTCTGTGTATAAGGTAAAACACCAAATAATGCATGCAGAGCAGAATTAGGCCGTTACCCACTAATTATCAAAATCCAGAAAAGAGCCGTTAAATTCCACAACCACCTAAAAGGAAACAATTCCCAAACCTTCCATAACAAAGCTATCACCTACAGAGAGATTAACCTGGAGAAGAGTCCCCGAAGCAAGCTGGTCCTGGGGCTCTGTTCACAAACACAAACAGACCCCACAGAGCCCCAGGACAGCAACACAATCAGACCCAACCAAATCATGAGAAAACAAAAAGATAATTACTTGACACATTGGAAAGAATTAACAAAAAAACAGAGCAAACACAAATGTTATTTGGCTCTAAACAGAGAGTACACAGTGTCAGAATACCTGACCACTGTGACTGATGCAAACTTAAGGAAAGCTTTGACTATGTACAGACTCAGTGAGCATAGCCTTGCTATTGAGAAAGGCCGCCGTAGGCAGACCTGGCTCTTAAGAGAATACAGACTATGTGCACACTGCCCACAAAGTGAGGTGTAAACTGAGCTGCACTTCTTAACCTCCTGCCCAATGTATGACTATATTAGACACATTTTTCCTTCAGATTACACAGATCCACAAAGAATTCGAAAACAAACCTAATTTTGATTAACTCCCATATCTACTGGGTGAAATACCACATTGTGTCATCACAGCAGCAATATTTGTGACCTGTTGCCACTAGAAAAGGGCAACCAGTGAAGAACAAACACCATTCTAAATACAGCCCATAATTATGGGCGGCAGGGTAGCCTAGTGGTTAGAGTGTTGGACTAGTAACCGGAAGGAGCTGACAAGGTACAAATCTGTCGTTCTGCCCCCGAACAGGCAGTTAACCCACTGTTCCTAGGCCGTCATTGAAAATAAGAATTTGTTCTTAACTGACTTGCCTGGTTAAATAAAGGTAAAATAAAATTAAAAAAAATAAATGTTAATTTTCCATTTTACAACACTGTATATAGACATAATATGTCATGCATTTGGTTTATTATCTACTTCACTTGCTTTGGCAATGTTAACATATGTTTCCCATGCAAATAAATTATTTAAATTGAATTGAATTGAGAGAGAGAGAGAGAGAGAGAGAGAGAGAGAGAGAGAGAGAGAGAGAGAGAGAGAGAGAGAGAGAGAGAGAGAGAGACAGAGAGAGAGAGAGACAGAGAGAGAGACAGAGAGAGAGAGAGAGAGAGAGAGAGAGAGAGAGAGAGAGAGAGAGAGGAAGCGAGAGAGAGAGAATGTCTGACTGAAGCATGATGGGACACAGGAGACAGATGGGATTCTGGGAAAGATACAGAGAGGACATTTACTTTAACGCTTCATGTAAGAGAAGCCACAGATGTGTGTGTGTGTGTGTGTATGTGTGTGTGTGTGTGTGTGTGTGAGTGTGTGTGTGTGTGTGGGAGCCATGAACATGTGTGTGTGTGTGTGTGTGTGTGTGTGTGTGTGTGTGTGTGTGTGTATGTATGTGTGTGTGTGTGTGTGTGTGTGTGTGTGTGTGTGTGTGTGTGTGTGTGTGTGTGTGTGTGTGTGTGTGTGTGTGTGGGAGCCATGAACGTGTGTGTGTTCACTGACTGCCTGCTGAATGCAATCCTCTTCCTGTGTTTGTCATTCCCTGAGCTGGACTGGGAATCCATTCAGCAGGACGGGATGCACTGCTGGGATCCCATGAATAACCACCAAAAACACACACATACGCAGTTAACCTTGTGGGGACATATAATTCAGTCCCATTCAAAATCCTATTTTCCCTAACACCTACCCCTAACCTTACCCTAACTCTACCCCTGACCCTAGCTCCTAACCCTAAAAATAATTCTAACCCTAGCTCCTAACCCTAAATTCTAACTTTAACCCTAAACCCCTAGAAATAGCATTTGACCTTCTGGGGACTAACAAAATGTCCCCAGTTAGTCAAATTTTTTAAGGTTTTCACTTATTTTGGGGAATTTAGCTCCGCAAGCACACACACACACACACACACACACACACACACACACACACACACACACACACACACACACACACACACACACACACACACACACACACACACACACACGGAGAGGAGATGGAGCGGGGAGAGAAGGGGCAGAAGGATGGAAAGGGGAGAGGAGAGAGCAAGGGGAGGGAGGGAGTGAATGATGGAGAGGGGAGAAGGATGAAAAGGGGAGAGGGAGGAGGGGAGTGAGGGAGCAGGTAGAGGAGAGGGAGCGGAAGAGAAGGGGGAGGATGGTAAGGGGAGAGGAGAGAGGGGGGAGGGAGGGAGTGAATGATGGAGAGGGGAAAAGGATGAAAAGGGGAGAGGGGAGGGAGGAGGGGAGTGAGGGAGCAGGGAGAGGAGAGAGGGAGGGGGAGAGAAGGGGGAGGATGGAAAGGGGAGAGGAGAGAGGGGGGGAGGGGAGTGAGGGAGCAGGGAGAGGAGAGGGAGGGGGAGAGAAGGGGGAGGATGGAAAGGGGAGAGGAGAGAGGGGGAGGGAGAGAGTGAATGATGGAGAGGGGAGAGGAGTGAGAGGGGGAGAGAGGATGGAGAGCAGAGAGGGGGAGAGAAGGATTGAGACGGAGAAGAGAGAAAGAGGGGGAAAGAGGAGCGAGTGGGAGAGAAGGATGGAGAGAGCAGGGGAGAGACCGGGATGCAGTGTTAAATGTAATACATATTTTTCTGGCAGGGATGTCCGAAGACATGAAGCCTGTCAGGCCACACACTGTGTGAGTGAGTGAGTGAGTGAGTGAGTGAGTGAGTGAGTGAGTGAGTGAGTGAGTGAGAGAGGAGAGAGAGAGAGAGAGAGAGAGAGGAGAGATAGAGAGAGAGAGAGAGAGAGAGAGAGAGAGAGAGAAGCAGTGTTGTGAGTAAGAAAATGTCTGTTTATGCTTTTCCAAACGTATTACCATGTTTCTGTTTGATTGTTTTCTTTAGATATGCATGTCTGTGCTCACTGATATGCTACTGTTTACAGTAAGTAGGGCTGGTGTGTGTTGCTGTTTATATTAGATTTGCTTGAGTTGGTGGTTTCACAGTATCTCTGTCATGTGTTGTGATGTGTGTGTTGGTCAGGGGAATGCCTGCTGATACAAATGACTTATTCATGTTGTTGCAGCAGTGGGCGCCTCCCTAACATTCTCACCATACCATCTCCACTCAATGCACGGTTTCCTGTGTGTGTGGGGGTGTATGAGTGTGTGTGTGTGCATGTCTGTCTGTCTGTCTGTCAGTGTGTTTGTATGTCTATAAGTATGTTTCCTGCCTTTGTTTGAAACCCGTACCACACTGTATCATAATCACTGACACACACACACACACACACACACACACACACACACACACACACACACACAGCCTCTTGTGTGAACTGTCCTCTGGTAGACCTTGTAGGGGAGGTTGAGTTTGATAGAATACATTTTCTCTGCAGCTGGGAATACTATTCTCTAACCCCTGTCTCTCTACTCTACCCCACTGCTCCAACTCTCTGTCTTTCTGTGTCCCTCCCTCCCTCCCTCCCTCCCTCCCTCCCTCCCTCCCTCCCTCCCTCCCTCCCTCCCTCCTAACCCTATCCCTAAACCTCTAAAAAATACGAATGACCTGCTTCTTTCTCTCTTCTTAGTGTGTTTGTCTTTCTACTGTTGTTCTTTCAGAATGTCCTGTGAACTCTGACCCCTGTGAGGTCATGGCTGGCCCTAGCGGACAGCATCTTGTTCTCCTGGCTGCCGCGCGTCGCTTGCTCGGTCACATGGATTTATTTATATCCAATTCCTCTCTTTTTCTTTTTCAGCAAAAGAAAAAGACATTGGTTCTGCTGTCTGTGTTTCAGGACATTCATTCAAAAAGCCTCTAGTAGGCGGTGAAAGGAGAGGAGGGGAGTTGTGTGTCTGTGTGTGTGCGGTGTGTGTGTGTGGTGTGTGGTGTGTGGTGTGTGTGGTGTGTATGTGGTGTGTGCGGTGTGTGTGGTGTGTGTGTGGTGTGTGTGGTGTGTGGTGTGTGTGTGGTGTGTGTGTGGTGTGTGTGGTGTGTGGTGTGTGTGTG
>NC_034188.2:80304377-80311877 GCF_002021735.2 Oncorhynchus kisutch | reverse complement strand
GCCTAAACTTAACAGTCAAAATTTGACGTTTATCTTCCCCCTGGACAAACGTTGAATACTGAAGTCCAACCGTGTCAAACGGTGAGATCTTGTTGTGAAAACCAAACCTGATCTCATAGTTTCACTTTGGAATTTGCCGTAATACCACCATGAAGCTCCATAATGAACTGATTACTGACACACACACACACATACATACATAAACACACATGAACACACACACATGGCACTGCCAGGTTTTGGGGTTTAGATCCAGGCAGAACCTCTCATCTCATTTGTCTTCCACACACACCCAGTAGGGTTTCTGATGTCACCACCAGGCAGAACCTCTCATCTCATTTGTCTTCCACACACACCCAGTAGGGTTTCTGATGTCACCACCAGGCAGAACCTCTCATCTCATTTGTTTCCCACACACACCCAGTAGGGTTTCTGATGTCACCACCAGGCAGAACCTCTCATCTCATTTGTTTCCCACACACACCCAGTAAGGTTTCTGATGTCACCACCAGGCAGAACCTCTCATCTCATTTGTCTTCCACACACACCCAGTAGGGTTTCTGATGTCACCACCAGGCAGAACCTCTCATCTCATTTGTTTTCCACACACACCCAGTAGGGTTTCTGATGTCACCACCAGGCAGAACCTCTCATCTCATTTGTCTTCCACACACACCCAGTAGGGTTTCTGATGTCACCACCAGGCAGAACCTCTCATCTCATTTGTTTCCCACACACACCCAGTAGGGTTTCTGATGTCACCACCAGGCAGAACCTCTCATCTCATTTGTCTTCCACACACACCCAGTAGGGTTTCTGATGTCACCACCAGGCAGAACCTCTCATCTCATTTGTTTTCCACACACACCCAGTAGGGTTTCTGATGTCACCACCAGGCAGAACCTCTCATCTCATTTGTTTTCCACACACACCCAGTAGGGTTTCTGATGTCACCACCAGGCAGAACCTCTCATCTCATTTGTCTTCCACACACACCCAGTAGGGTTTCTGATGTCACCACCAGGCAGAACCTCTCATCTCATTTGTTTTCCACACACACCCAGTAGGGTTTCTGATGTCACCACCAGGCAGAACCTCTCATCTCATTTGTTTTCCACACACACCCAGTAGGGTTTCTGATGTCACCACCAGGCAGAACCTCTCATCTCATTTGTCTTCCACACACACCCAGTAGGGTTTCTGATGTCACCACCAGGCAGAACCTCTCATCTCATTTGTTTTCCACACACACCCAGTAGGGTTTCTGATGTCACCACCAGGCAGAACCTCTCATCTCATTTGTTTTCCACACACACCCAGTAGGGTTTCTGATGTCACCACCAGGCAGAACCTCTCATCTCATTTGTCTTCCACACACACCCAGTAGGGTTTCTGATGTCACCACCAGGCAGAACCTCTCATCTCATTTGTTTTCCACACACACCCAGTAGGGTTTCTGATGTCACCACCAGGCAGAACCTCTCATCTCTTCAAACACATTTGTCTTTGACATAAATGTATGATTTATGCAAAAGTCGAAGTTTAGTGTACAGAATTCAAGTTAGAATTGATCCCACTGTGTCCACACACACACACACACACACACACACACACACACACACACACACACACCACACACACACACACACACACACACACACACACACACACACACACACACACACACACACACACACACACACACACACACACACACACACACACACACACACACACACCAGCACATTACTGGACAACCATGTGACCTGAGACAGCTTATGATACTCCCTTAGTGTGTTAGCACAAGATGTGTGTGTGTGAGTGTTTCCCTCTGTCTCCCCATGTGTGTGTGTGTGTTACAGAGGATATTTGGTGCCCAAGGGGACCGAACAGGATCCAGGAAATGCCACTGGCAGCCAGTTGTTTTGTGTCAGAGTTCACCTCCATATACCTGACACTCACCCCCCTCCCAAAAATCTAATAGGTATTCCATATGTTAGCTTAGTACCCCCCCCCCCCCCCCCCCAGAGGCAGATCTCTAAAGACCTGGCTGGTGTGTGTTTGTGTGAAGTCATTAGTAATAATTAGCTGTGTTCAAGATGATTAAAGCAGAAGCCCCAGGAGTGGTTGTTAGAGGCCCACTGAAGAAGCAGAAACAGCCGGACTAGATCACACTTCAACAGTTACATCTCTCTCTCCTCTCCTCTCTCCTTATCTCTCACTCCTTTCTTCACTCCGTCTGACCTTTAACAATCGCTAACTGTGCTCCCTGGCAAGGGTGTGTGTATGTGCTGTAAGGAGATTTTATTTCAAAGGCATTTCTGAAGCCCATTTGAATCATTAAGTGTGATTAGCGGAGAGGGAAAGAGGTCTCCTGCACTACCCCTGAGAGAGAGAGAGAGAGAGAGAGAGAGACAGAGAGAGAGAGAGAGAGAGAGAGAGAGAGAGAGAGAGTAGGAGAGAGAGAGAGAGAGAGAGAGAGAGAGAGAGAGAGAGAGAGAGAGAGAGAGAGAGAGAGAGAGAGAGAGAAATAGATAGAGAGGTTCTCCTGTACTCCTCTTTTGAGAGGGATGAAGGCTCGTTCCCAATCCCTTAAAAGCAGTGCACAGAGCTACTAGTATGTCATAATGGAACTGGGGCCAAATTGCCTTCCCCTGCCCTTACAGTTCAGACCAGCAAGGGAAGGTCACCAAGGCCAGGAGATACTGTATGTGGTTTGATTCAGTGTGGAATGCAGTGGGAATCCCTGCTGTAGTTTGTGTGTTGTGAGTCAGACAGCAACAGCCTTCTGATGGTTTTCATAACTCTCTGTAAAGTTCAATGATTATTCTTGGCAGAGTTTTGCTACAATAAAAACACTCACAAACAGCTCCCACTGCTCAGAGCTGATGCCTGTGTGAGAGTGTAAAGTATCCCTCCATCAGTGCTCAGACTGTCTGCAATAGGCTGAGAGAGGCTGGACTGAGGGCTTCTAGGCCTCACCAGACATCACCGGCAACAATGTCGCCTATGGGCACAAACCCAGGACTGACAAAAAGTTATCTTCACTGACGAGTCGCGGTTTTGTCTCACCAGGGGTGATGGTCGGATTCGCGTTTATCATCGAAGGAATAAGCTTTACACCGAGGCCTGTACTCTAGAGCGGGATCGATTTGATGGTGGAGGGTCCGTCATGGTCTGGGGCGGTGTGTCACAGCATCATTGGACTGAGCTTTTTGTCATTGCAGGCAATCTCAATGCTGTGTGTCACAGGGAAGACATCCTCCTCCCTCATGTGGTACCCTTCCTGCAGGCTCATCCTGACATGACCCTCCAGCATGACAATGCCACCAGACATTCCTGCAAGACAGGAAAGTCAGTGTTCTGCCGTGGCCAGTGAAGAGCCCAGATCTCAATCCCATTGTGCACGTCTAGGACATGTTGAATCGGAGGGTGAGGGCTAGGGCCATTCCCTATGAAATGTCTGTGAACTTGTAGGTGCCTTGGTGGAAGAGTGGGGTAATATCTCACAGCTAGAACTGGCAAATCTGGTGCAGTCCATGAGGAGGAGATGCACTGCAGTACTTAACGCAGCTGGTGGCCACACCAGATACTGACTGTTACTTTTGATTTTGACCCCCCTTTGTTCAGGGACACATTATTCAATTTCTGTTAAATCACATGTCTGTGGAACTTGTTCAGTTTATGTCTCAGTTGTTGAATCTTGTTATGTTCATACAAATATTTACACATGTTCAGTTTGCTGAAAATAAACACAGTTGGCAGTGAGAGGATGTTTCTTTTTTTTGCTGAGTTTATTTATATTTTTTTGAATTTTTTGTTTTTACTTCACTACATTCCTAAAGAAAATAATGTACTTTTCACTGACACCCAAATGTACTCTTTACATTTCGAATGCTTAGCAGGACAGGAAAATGGTCCTATTCACCACTTATGAAGAGAACACCTCTGGTCATCCCCTCCCTGTGATCTGGTGGACTCACTAGTGAGTGCTGGAATGTGTCCCTAATCAATCCGTAAATAAAAAAAACAAGAAAATCATGCTGGCTGGTTTGCTTCATATAAATCATTTGAAATGATTTATACTTTACTTTTGATTTTTAAGTATATTTTAGCAATTACATTTGCTTTTGATACTTAAGTATATTTAAAACCAAATCCTTTAGATTTTTTCTCAAGTAGTATTTTGTTGGGTGACTCACTTTTACTTGAGTCAGTTTCTATTAAGGTACTTATTAAGGTAAGTATGACATTGGGGTACTTTTCCCACCATTGCTCACAGTCTCACTGCAGAATCTGACATTAAGTTTAGGCATTCATTCCAAATGGTTAAGGTATGGGTTTGGGATAGGGTTCAAACTAAAGAGAATGTGTGTGTTCAGGGTTGGGTAGGTTACTTTCTAATTGTAATCTGCTACAGTTACTAGTTACCTGTAAAATTGTAATCTGTAATGTAATTTTTGGATTACCCACACTCGGTAATGCAATCTGATTACTTTCAGTTACTTTTTGGATTACCTTCCCCTTAAAAGGCATTAGAAGACAAAAAGGATCCATCAAAAGAGTTTGATGTGTCATCATAGCGGTCTCTGACTTGTGGTCAGACTCGCTCGCTCAAACTTGCATCTGGTTTTAATGCTGAATTGAATGTCATTGAGAAATCAGAAAGGTGTCATAATGTATTTTTTCCCAAACATCCTTTTCAAATTTAAAAGCAATCCAAGAAGTAGCTATCCAATTTAAAAAAAAATGTCTGTAATCTGATTACAATATATTTACATGCAACTGATTAGCACTTTTTAGTGCAGTCAAAGTGTGAGCCTAGTTTATCAAAACAACTCTTTTGATGCTCTCTCAATGATACTCTGTTACTTTCCACCTCCACAAACGGCCCTGAAACACTTTCACCTCAGATCACTGCTATAAATCCTGTTGTCTGGAATCCTTCCCAGCTCCCACTCCTCCCTCCTTCCCTTCCCTCCCTTTCTCTCTACCCTCTCCCTCTCTCTCCAACTCTGACTGGGTCTCATTTGTTTCATTGTGATCTAGAGACTACCTTCCTACCTCTCTCCTCCTTCGTTCCCTCTATTTCTGCAGTCCACCAAGGACAAGCACCTACTATGCCTTGATTTATCCACGCCCAAATGTCTACACCCAACCAAGCACACACAAACACTTTCAGATGTCCAAACAGATGGATGGATAGCAGCAGTACTGGCAGTAGCATTGACATTGACTAGGTCTAGCCTTAGAGTAAAATGGTGAATGTGGAGAAATGAAGCACGTGATGAACTCATATATTGTTGCCTGGGACAACCCCCCTCATCTGTTAGGTAGATTTACAGTGTTGAAGGTTAGTTGATTTGTGGAATTTCATCTAGCAGAGCAGAGTGGCTCTTTTCTTTCCCTCTGACAAACAATATCATGTCTGCTTATGTTTGAGATAGTTTGTATTGGTGTATGCTGTACATGGATGAGTGGTGTGCATTTTTTGAAGATAAACAGGGACATAAGGAACGTGTAGTTTTAGTGCATGTTAACCAGCCATACAGAGATGTATTTTCTTTACAACCTTATAATGCAGAGCTTGAAGCTTCTGATCCTGCTGTGTGTGTGTTTGATAGAGAGAGAACGAGAGAGAACAAGTTAGAAAGAGACTGAAAGAGAATGAAAAAGACAGATATGCAGTGCAGACAGGAAGATAGACAGAGAGGAATAACTAATGGCTGAAGCAGCACTTCATATATTCTGGCCAATATAGCACATAAGGATGTGTGTTGGTGGTGAGTCTGTGTGTTAGTCTGTGTGTTGGTGGTGAGTCTGTGTATTAGTCTGTGTGTTGGTGGTGAGTCTGTGTATTAGTCTGTGTGTTGGTGGTGAGTCTGTGTGTTGGTGGTTAGTCTGTGTGTTAGTCTGTGTGTTGGTGGTGAGTCTGTGTGTTAGTCTGTGTGTTGGTGGTGAGTCTGTGTATTAGTCTGTGTATTGGAGGTTAGTCTGTGCGTTAGTCTGTGTGTTGGTGGTTAGTCTGTGTGTTAGTCTGTGTATTGGGAGTTAGTCTGTGTGTTAGTCTGTGTATTGGGGGTTAGTCTGTGTGTTAGTCTGTGTATTGGGGGTTAGTCTGTGTGTTAGTCTGTGTATTGGGGGTTAATCTGTGTGTTAGTCTGTGTATTGGGGGTTAGTCTGTGTGTTAGTCTGTGTATTGGGGGTTAGTCTGTGTGTTAGTCTGTGTATTGGGGGTTAGTCTGTGTGTTAGTCTGTCTATTGGGGGTTAGTCTGTGTTAGTATGTGTGTTGGTGGTTAGTCTGTGTGTTAGTCTGTGTATTGGGGGTTGGTCTGTGTGTTAGTCTGTGTGTTGGTGGTTCGTCTGTGTGTTAGTCTGTGTATTGAGGGCTAGTCTGTGTGTTAGTCTGTGTATTGGGGGTTAGTCTGTGTGTTAGTCTGTGTATTGGGGGTTAGTCTGTGTGTTAGTCTGTGTATTGGGGGTTAGTCTGTGTATTGGGGGTTAGTCTGTGTGTTAGTCTGTGTATTGGGGGTTAGTCTGTGTGTTAGTCTGTGTATTGGGGGTTAGTCTGTGTGTTAGTCTGTGTATTGGGGGTTAGTCTGTGTGTTAGTCTGTGTATCGGGGGTTAGTCTGTGTGTTAGTCTGTGTTTTGGGGGTTAGTCTGTGTGTTAGTCTGTGTATTGGGGTTAGTCTGTGTGTTAGTCTGTGTGTTGGTGGTTAGTCTGTGTGTTGGTCTGTGTGTTGGTGGATAGTCTGTGTGTTACTCTGTGTATTGGGGGTTAGTCTGTGTGTTAGTCTGTGTATTGGTGGTTAGTCTGTTTGTTAGTCTGTGTATTGGGGGTTAGTCTGTGTGTTAGTCTGTGTGTTAGTCTGTGTATTGGGGGTTAGTCTGTGTGTTAGTCTGTGTATTGGGGGTTAGTCTGTGTGTTAGTCTGTGTATTGGGGGTTAATCTGTGTGTTAGTCTGTGTATTGGGGGTTAGTCTGTGTGTTAGTCTGTGTATTGGGGGTTAGTCTGTGTGTTAGTCTGTGTATTGGGGGTTAGTCTGTGTGTTAGTCTGTCTATTGGGGGTTAGTCTGTGTTAGTATGTGTGTTGGTGGTTAGTCTGTGTGTTAGTCTGTGTATTGGGGGTTGGTCTGTGTGTTAGTCTGTGTGTTGATGGTTCGTCTGTGTGTTAGTCTGTGTATTGAGGGCTAGTCTGTGTGTTAGTCTGTGTGTTGGGGGTTAGTCTGTGTGTTAGTCTGTGTATTGGGGGTTAGTCTGTGTGTTAGTCTGTGTATTGGGGGTTAGTCTGTGTATTGGGGGTTAGTCTGTGTGTTAGTCTGTGTATTGGGGGTTAGTCTGTGTGTTAGTCTGTGTGTTGGTGGTTAGTCTGTGTGTTAGTCTGTGTGTTGGTGGTTAGTCTGTGTGTTAGTCTGTGTATTGGGGGTTAGTCTGTGTGTTAGTCTGTGTGTTGGTGGTTAGTCTGTTTGTTAGTCTGTGTATTGGGGGTTAGTCTGT
>NC_034188.2:80293386-80301777 GCF_002021735.2 Oncorhynchus kisutch | reverse complement strand
GGTATTATTGTCATTCTGGTATATAGAAAAGTATATTTCTTGATTATTTCACTCTCTCTCTCTCTCTCTCTCTCTCTCTCTCTCTCTCTCTCTCTCTCTCTCTCTGTCTCTGTCTCTCTTTCTGTCTCTCCCTCTCTCTCTCGCTCTGTCTCCCTTTCTATCTCTGTCTCTCTGTCTCTCTCTCTCCCTCCCTCTCTGTCTCTCTCTCTCTCTGTCTATCTCTTTCTCTGTCTCCCCCTCTCTGTCTCTCTCTCTCTCTCTGTCTCTGTCTCTGTCTCGCTCTCTCCATTTGTCTTTCTTTACCTCTCTCTCTCTCTCTCTCTCTCTTCCTGTCTTTCTGACTCTCTCTCTCTCTCTCTCTGTCTCTCTCTCTGTCTCTGTCTCTGTCTCTCAATTAAATTAAATTTGAGAGGCTTTATTGGCATGGGAAACATATGTTAACATTGCCAAAGCAATTGAGGTACAGAATATACAAAAATGAAATAAACAATAAAAATGAACAGTAAACATTACTCTCACAGCAGTTCCAAAAGAATAAAGACATTACAAAGGTCATATTATGCATATATTCAGTGTTGTAACGATGTGCAAATAGTTAAAGTACAAAAGGGAATAGAAATTAACATATATATTTACAATGGTGTTTCTTCTTCACCGGTTGACCGTTTCTTGTGGAAACAGGTCACACATCTTGCTGCTGTGATGACACACTGTGATATTTCACCCAGCAGATATGGGAGTTTAACAAAACCGGATTTGTTTTCGAATTCTTTGTGGATCTGTGTAATCTGAGGGAAATATGTGTCTCTAATATGGCCATAAATTGGGCAGGAGATTAGGAAGTGCAGCTCAGTTTCCACCTCATTTTGTGGGCAGTGAGCACATAGCCTGTCTTCTCTTGAGAGCCCGGTCTGCCTGTGGCAGCCTTTCTCAATGGCAATGCTATACTCACTGAGTCTGTACATAGTCAATGCTTTCCTTAAGTTTGGGTCAGGCACAGTGGTCAGGTATTCTGCCGGTGTGTACTCTGTGTTTAGGTCCAAATAGCATTCAACTTTGCTCAGTTTTTTTGTTAATTCTTTCCAATGTGTCAAGTAATTATCATTTCATTTTCTCGTGATTTGGTTGGGTCTGATTGTGTTGCTGTCCTTGGGCTCTGTGGGGTCTGGTTGTGTTTGTGTACAGAGCCCCAGAACCAGCTTGCTTAGTGGATTATTTTCCAGGATCATCACTCTGTAGGTGATGGTCTTGTTAGTAAAGGTTTGGGAATCGCTTCCTTTCAGGTGGATTTTGATGCTCTGCATGCATTATTTGCATTATTTGGTCTTCTTCGTTGTACACAGAGGATATTTCTTGCAGAATTCTGCATGCAGTCTCTATTTGGTGTTTGTCCAATTTTGTGAATTCTTGGTTGGTGAGCGGACCCCAGACCTCACATCCATAAAGGGCAATGGGTTCTAGAACTGATTCAAGTATTTTTTGCCAGATACTAATTGGTATGTATTTTTTTATGTTCCTTTTGATGGCATAGAAGGCCCTTCTTTCCTTGTCTCTCAGCTTGTTCACGACTTTGTGGAAGTTACCTGTGGCGCTGATGTTTAGGTCAAGGTATGTATAGTTTTTTGCGTGCTCTAGGGCAACAGTGTCTAGATGGAATTTGTATTTGTGGTCCTGGCGACTGGGCATTTTTGGAACACCATTATTTTGGTCTTACTGAGACTTACTGTCAGGGCCCAGGTCTGGCCGAATCTGTGCTGCTGTAGCCCTCCTTTGTTGGTAACAGAACCACCAGATCATCAGCAAACAGTAGACATTTGACTTCAGATTCTAGTAGGGTGAGGCCAAGGGCACTAGAACAGGCCTGCAGAACTGTTCTTGTGCCCTTGCCAATTTGTTGATATATATGTTGAAGAGGGTGGGGCTTAAGCTGCATCCCTGTCTCACCCCACAGCCTTGTGGGAAGAAATGTTTTTTGCCTATTTTAACCGCACACTTGTTGTTTGTGTACATAGGTTTGATAATTTCATATGTTTTTCCCCCAACACCACTTTCCATCAATTTGCATAGCAGAACCTCATGCCAAATTTAGTAAAATGTTTTTTTTTTAAATCAACAAAGCATGAGAAGACTTTGCCTTTGTTTTGGTTTGTTTGTTTGTCAATTAGGGTGTGCAGGGTGAATACGTGGTCTGTCATACGATAATTTGGTAAAAAGCCAATTTGACATTTGCTCAGTACATTGTTTTCACTGAGGAAATGTACAAGTCTGTTGTTAATGATAATGCAGAGGATTTTCCCAAGGTTGCTGTTGACGCATATCTGACGGTAGTTTTTGTGGTCAAATTTGTCTCAACGTCTGTGGATTGGGGTGATCAGTCCTTGGTTCCAAATATTGGGGAAGATGCCAGAGCTAAGGATGATGTTAAAGAGTTTTAGTATAGCCAACTGGAATTTGTTGTCTGTATATTTTATCATTTCATTGATGATACCGTCGACACAGGGTTTTTATTTTGTCCTGAAGCTAATTCAAGGTAATTGAAGAATCCAGTGGGTTCTGGAAGTCTTTAGTAGTTGATTCTAAGATTTGTATGTGATCACATATGTGTTTTTGCCCTTTGTTCTTTGTCAAAGAGCCAAAAAGATTGGAGAAGTGGTTTACCCATACATCTCCATTTTGAATAAATAATTATTCATGTTGTTGTTTATTTAGTGTTTTCCAATTTTCCAGAAGTGGGTTGAGTCTATGGATTCTTCATTTATATTGAGCTGATGTCTGACAGCACGTTCCTTCTTTTTCCATAGTGTAATTCTGTATTGTTTTAGTGATTCATCATAGTGAAGACTCTATGGGTCTCTATGTTTTTGGGATGACAGGTTTCTCAATTTCTTTCTTAGACTTTTTGCATTCTTCATCAAACCATTTGTCATTTCTGTTCATTTTCTTCAGTTTTCTATTTCAGATTAGCTGAGAGGTTAAATATACTGTTAAGATTTTCTACTGCCAAGTTTACACCGTCACTATTACAGTGGAACGTTTTATCCAGGAAGTAGTCTAAAAGGGATTGAATTTGCTGTTGCCTAATTGATTTTTGGTAGGTTTCCGAACTACTTTCCTTCCATCTAAAGCATTTCTTAATATTAGTCAGTTTCTTTGGCTTTGATGCCTCATGATTGAGGCTGTTCAAATAGACTGTGATTTTGCAGTGGTCTGACAGGGGTGTCAGTGGTCTGACAGGGGTGTCAGTGGTCTGATAGGGGTGTCAGTGGTCTGATAGGGGTGTCAGTGGTCTGACAGGGGTGTCAGTGGTCTGACAGGGGTGTCAGTGGTCTGATAGGGGTGTCAGTGGTCTGACAGGGGTGTCAGTGGTCTAATAGGGGTGTCAGTGGTCTGACAGGGGTGTCAGTGGTCTGACAGGGGTGTCAGTGGTCTGACAGGGGTGTCAGTGGTCTGATAGGGGTGTCAGTGTTCTGATAGGGGTGTCAGTGGTCTGACAGGGGTGTCAGTGGTCTGATAGGGGTGGCAGTGGTCTGACAGGGGTGGCAGTGGTGTGACAGGGGTGTCAGTGGTCTGACAGGGGTGTCAGTGGTCTGATAGGGGTGACAGTGGTCTGACAGGGGTGTCAGTGGTCTGATAGGGGTGTCAGTAGTCTGATAGGGGTGTCAGTGGTCTGACAGGGGTGTCAGTGGTCTGACAGGGGTGTCAGTGGTCTGACAGGGGTGTCAGTGGTCTGATAGGGGTGTCAGTGTTCTGATAGGGGTGTCAGTGGTCTGACAGGGGTGTCAGTGGTCTGATAGGGGTGGCAGTGGTCTGACAGGGGTGGCAGTGGTGTGACAGGGGTGTCAGTGGTCTGACAGGGGTGTCAGTGGTCTGATAGGGGTGACAGTGGTCTGACAGGGGTGTCAGTGGTCTGATAGGGGTGTCAGTGGTCTGACAGGGGTGTCATGGTCTGATAGGGGTGTCAGTGTTCTGATAGGGGTGTCAGTGGTCTGACAGGGGTGTCAGTGGTCTGATAGGGGTGGCAGTGGTCCTGACAGGGGTGGCAGTGGTGTGACAGGGGTGTCAGTGGTCTGACAGGGGTGTCAGTGGTCTGATAGGGGTGACAGTGGTCTGACAGGGGTGTCAGTGGTCTGATAGGGGTGTCAGTAGTCTGATAGGGGTGTCAGTGGTCTGACAGGGGTGTCAGTGGTCTGATAGGGGTGTCAGTGGTCTGATAGGGGTGTCAGTGGTCTGATAGGGGTGTCAGTGGTCTGATAGGGGTGTCAGTGGTCTGACAGGGGTGTCAGTGGTCTGATAGGGGTGTCAGTGGTCTGACAGGGGTGTCAGTGGTCTGACAGGGGTGTCAGTGGTCTGACAGGGGTGTCAGTGGTCTGACAGGGTGTAGTGGTCTGACAGGGGTGTGCAAGTGGTCTGATAGGGGTGTCAGTGGTCTGATAGGGGTGTCAGTGGTCTGATAGGGTGTCAGTGGTCTGATAGGGGTGTCAGTGGTCTGATAGGGGTGTCAGTGGTCTGATAGGGGTGTCAGTGGTCTGATAGGGGTGTCAGTGGTTGATAGGGGTGTCAGTGGTCTGACAGGGGTGGTCAGTGGTCTGATAGGGGTGTCAGTGGTCTGATAGGGGTGTCAGTGGTCTGATAGGGGTGTCAGTGGTCTGATAGGGGTGTCAGTGGTCTGATAGGGGGTGTCAGTGGTCTGATAGGGGTGTCAGTGGTCTGACAGGGGTGTCAGTGGTCTGACAGGGGTGTCAGTGGTCTGACAGGGGTGTCAGTGGTCTGATAGGGGTGTCAGTGGTCTGACAGGGGTGTCAGTGGTCTGTAGGGGTGTCAGTGGTCTGAGTCTGACAGGGGTGTCAGTGGTCTGATAAGGGGTGTCAGTGGTCTGATAGGGGTGTCAGTGGATCTGACAGGGGTGTCAGTGGTATGATAGGGGTGTCAGTGGTCTGACAGGGGTGTCAGTGGTCTGATAGGGGTGTCAGTGGTCTGATAGGGGTGTCAGTGGTCTGACAGGGGTGTCAGTGGTCTGAACAGGGGTGTCAGTGGTCTGACAGGGGTGTCAGTGGTCTGATAGGGGTGTCAGTGGTCTGACAGGGGTGTCAGTGGGCTGACTGAATGCTCTGAGAGACTCTGGGTTGAGGTCAGTAATAAGGTAGTCTGCAGTACTATTTCCAAGAGATGAGCTATGGGTGTACCTACCATAGGAGTCCCCTCATAGCCTACCATTGACTATGTAGATACCCAGCATCCGACAGAGCAGCAGGAGTTGTGACCCGTTTTGTTGGTTATGTTGTCATAGTTGTGCCTAGGGGGACAGGGGTGTCAGTGGTCTGATAGGGGTGTCAGTGGTCTGATAGGGGTGTCAGTGGTCTGACAGGGGTGTCAGTGGTCTGACAGGGGTGTCAGTGGTCTGATAGGGGTGTCAGTGGTCTGATAGGGGTGTCAGTGGTCTGATAGGGGTGTCAGTGGTCTGATAGGGGTGTCAGTGGTCTGACAGGGGTGTCAGTGGTCTGATAGGGGTGTCAGTTCTCTGATAGGGGTGTCAGTGGTCTGACAGGGGTGTCAGTGGTCTGACAGGGGTGTCAGTGGTCTGATAGGGGTGCCAGTGGTCTGATAGGGGTGTCAGTGGTCTGATAGGGGTGTCAATGGTCTGATAGGGGTGTCAGTGGTCTGATAGGGGTGTCAGTGGCCTGATAGGGGTGTCAGTGGTCTGATAGGGGTGTCAGTGGTCTGACAGGGGTGTCAGTTGGTCTGACAGGGGTGTCAGTGGTCTGATAGGGGTGTCAGTGGTCTGATAGGGGTGTCAGTGGTCTGACAGGGGTGTCAGTGGTCTGATAGGGGTGTCAGTGGTCTGACAGGGGTGTCAGTGGTCTGATAGGGGTGTCAGTGGTCTGACAGGGGTGTCAGTGGTCTGATAGGGGTGTCCGTGGTCTGATAGGGGTGTCAGTGGTCTGACAGGGGTGTCAGTGGTCTGACAGGGGTGTCAGTGATCTGATAGGGGTGTCAGTGGTCTGATAGGGGTGTCAGTGGTCTGACAGGGGTGTCAGTGGTCTGACAGGGGTGTCAGTGGGTCTGATAGGGGTGTCGGTGGTCTGACAGGGGTGTCAGTGGTCTGATAGGGGTGTCAGTGGTCTGATAGGGGTGTCAGTGGTCTGACAGGGGTGTCAGTGGTCTGACAGGGGTGTCAGTGGTCTGACAGGGGTGTCAGTGGTCTGACAGGGGTGTCAGTGGTCTGATAGGGGTGTCAGTGGTCTGACAGGGGTGTCAGTGGGCTGACTGAATGCTCTGAGAGACTCTGGGTTGAGGTCAGTAATAAGGTAGTCTGCAGTACTATTTCCAAGAGATGAGCTATGGGTGTACCTACCATAGGAGTCCCCTCATAGCCTACCATTGACTATGTAGATACCCAGCATCCGACAGAGCAGCAGGAGTTGTGACCCGTTTTTGTTGGTTATGTTGTCATAGTTGTGCCTAGGGGGGCATATGTGGGAGGGAATGCTGTCCCCCTGTGTGCTAAGGGTGTGCTAAGGGTGTCCAGGTTCTTGTCCGGTTCTGGCATTTAGGTCACCAGAGACTAGTTCATGTCCCTGGGCCTTGAAATGGTTGATTTTCCCCTCCAGGATGGAGAAGCTGTCTTCATTAAAGTATGGGGATTCTATTGGGGAGATATAGGTAGCACACAGGAGGACATTTTTCTCTTTTAAGATAATTTCCTTTTGAATTTCTAGCCAAATGTAAAATGTTCCTGTTTTGATTAATTGAATACAGTGAGTTAGATCTGCTCTATAACAAATTAGCATACCCCCTGCGTCCCTTCCCTGTTTTGATTAATTTAATACAGTGAGTTAGATCTGCTCTATAACAAATTAGCATACCCCCTGCGTCCCTTCCCTGTTTCACACCTGGTAGTTTGGTGGATGGGACGACCAGCTCTCTGTAACCTAGAGGACAACCAGTGGGTCCATCTCCTCTATATTAGGTATCTTGTAGGATGACAATGTCTGTATTTCTGATTTCTTTGATGATGTCCTGGTTCCTACTCTTTAGGCCAAAGGCAGATGACCTCAGGGCTTGGATATTCCAGGATTGAGATAGTGAAGGCTTTGTGCTCCATAAAGTGTCCAATGTTGTTGGTCGTGCGTGGGTGTGTTTGGTCTCAGACTAGTAAGTATGGGTAGAGCCTGCTGAGCATCTGGTACATGCCATTGGCTTGGGCTAGTGTAAGAGTGGCGGTTGGGCCTGTTTGCCCGCTCACGGCCTGGGCGTATGTGTGACTTACATGTTGAGGCCCTCCTTGCGGCGATGGGGTGCATGGGGTGGGCAGGAGGGGCATAGGTCTCATCAGAAGGGGTGAGATCCCTGGGCTTGAGGTTCTTCATTTGTCTGTTCTGCTGTGATGTTTCTCTCTGTCTCTGCTCTCTCCATTTCTCCTTCTTTACCTTTTCTCTCTCTCTCTGTCTCTCTCTCCTTCTCTCTGTAACAGCTGGTTAGTAGTGGGACATTGTGAACATCCTGTTTTAATGGCAGCTTGTTTGGGACAGCAGGCAGCAGATACAGTAACTTTTGTGTATGGGATCTCATTCAGGAAGCCTGAAACAGCAGAAAACCCTTTGGAATGGAGGAGGTGTACCTGAGGTAATTTTCCCTTTCCTATTGAAAACGCACTCTTCCGTTCGTTCCTGAACGCGACCCAGGAGCCCACGGGAGCACTGGTGGCATGCTGGGCCGTGGGAGCAGGCCCCACTGGATCTGATTAGCCCAGTCTGAGCTGACAAATCTAATAATTCACCCACACACACACACACACACACACACACCACACACACACACACACACACACACACGCACGCACACACACACTCCCCTGGTATCGGTATGTGGAATCCATCCTGAGGAATTGTGGTCTTCAGAATGACAGGAACGATGAAACACTAAAGGGAGGTGAGAGGGAGGGAGAGAAAAGAGAAGTCAGTTGAATTAGTGATGTTTTTCCAGGGAGCTGTGTCACTCCACTTTTTTAACCTCATTCATTTGGCTAACGAAGCTAACAGGCGAACGAAGCTAACAACATACACAAGCACGATTCACGGGCACATGGCACACACATCAATAAGGTTCTTGAGATTGTATTGGAGGAGCAAGACTGCCAAAGCAAAGAGACGAGAGAGACAGGAGAGAGAGAGAGAGAGAGAGAGAGAGACAGGGAGAGATGAGAGGGAGAGATGAGGGAGAGAGAGACAGGGAGAGAGAGAGAGAGAGAGAGAGAGAGAGAGTAGAGAGAGAGAGAGAGAGAGAAGAGAGAGAGAGAGAGAGAGAGAGAGAGAGAGAGAAAGAAGGGAGAGAGAGAGAGAGAGACAGGGAGAGAGAGAAGGGAGAGAGGGGAGAAGAGACAGGGAGAGAGAG
>NC_034188.2:80245841-80293286 GCF_002021735.2 Oncorhynchus kisutch | reverse complement strand
GAGAGAAAGTGGGAGAAGGAAAAATAATTGGATGAAGGGAAGGAGGTAGAGAGAGGGATAGAGAGAGAGAGGGAGAGAGAGAGGGATAGAGAGAGAGAGGGAGAGACGCAGAGAGAGGTAGGGAGAGGGAGAGAGGGAGGGAGATAGATGTAGATAGAGGTAGATAGAGGGAGAGAGAGGGAGAGGTGGAGAGGAGAAGAGAGGGGGAGAGGTGGAGGAGAGGGAGAGAGAGGGATGGAGATAGATGTAGATAGAGGGAGAGAGAGGTAAAGAGAGGGAGAGGTGGAGAGGAGAAGAGAGGGGGAGAGGTGGAGAGGAGTAGAGAGAGGTAGAGAGGGACAAAGAGTGAGAGGGAGAGAGGGAGAGAGAGGGAGAAAGATAGATGTAGATAGAGGTAGATAGAGGGAGAGTTGGAGAGGGGAAGAGAGGGGGAGAAAGGAGGAGAGAGAAGGAGAGAGGTAGAGAGGTAGAGAGGGACAACGTGTGAGAAGGAGGTAGATAGAGGTAGAGAGAAGGAGAGAGGGAGAGGGAGAGAGAAGGAGAGAGATGACTAGCCATGCCAGAAGGCTGAAAACACAGTGTTAGGTTTCACCTGGTGGTTAAATGATCCAGTTGACCCTGCACTCGCCTCTTATCTCTTCTTCTGCTCTTACATCAGCGAACAGCAAGGGACTAGTTTGCCTTTAGTAATGGAATATATGGGACAGAGAGAGAGGGGAAAGGAGAGAGAGAGAAGTGGAGGTAGGGAAGCAGGACAGGGCACGTGAAATAACTAAATTGTACCTCTGAGGATGCACAGATACAAACACAGACGTGGGGCTCAGGTCCTCTCTCTTTCTCTGTTTCCCCTTAGTCCTTTCCCTCTCTTTTCTCTGTTTCCCCTTAGTCCTTTCCCTCTCTTTTCTCTGTTTCCCCTTAGTCCTTTCCCTCTCTTTTCTCTGTTTCCCCTTAGTCCTTTCCCTCTCTTTTCTCTGTTTCCCCTTAGTCCTTTCCCTCTCTTTTCTCTGTTTCCCCTTAGTCCTTTCCCTCTCTTTTCTCTGTTTCCCCTTAGTCCTTTCCCTCTCTTTTCTCTGTTTCCCCTTAGTCCTTTCCCTCTCTTTTCTCTGTTTCCCCTTAGTCCTTTCCCTCTCTTTTCTCTGTTTCCCCTTAGTCCTTTCCCTCTCTTTTCTCTGTTTCCCCTTAGTCCTCTCCCTCTCTTTTCTCTGTTTCCCCTTAGTCCTTTCCCTCTCTTTTCCTCCCTTCTGTTTTTCCTTTCTCTGTTCCTTGTCTTTTTTTTCTTTCTTTTACTTTTGTTCTCCATGTTGTTCCATGTCGTTCTCTATCTCCATGTTGTTCCATGTCGTTCTCTATCTCCATGTTGTTCCATGTCGTTCTCTATCTCCATGTTGTTCCATGTCGTTCTCTATCTCCATGTTGTTCCATGTCGTTGTCTATCTCCATGTTGTTCCATGTCGTTTGTCTATCTCCATGTTGTTCCATGTCGTTGTCTATCTCCATGTTGTTCCATGTCGTTGTCTATCTCCATGTTGTTCCATGTCGTTCTCTATCTCCATGTTGTTCCATGTCGTTCTCTATCTCCATGTTGTTCCATGTCGTTCTCTATCTCCATGTTGTTCCATGTCGTTCTCTATCTCCATGTCGTTCTCTATCTCCATGTTGTTCCATGTCGTTGTCTATCTCCATGTTGTTCCATGTCGTTCTCTATCTCCATGTTGTTCCATGTCGTTCTCTATCTCCATGTTGTTCCATGTCGTTCTCTATCTCCATGTTGTTCCATGTCGTTCTCTATCTCCATGTTGTTCCATGTCGTTCTCTATCTCCATGTTGTTCCATGTCGTTCTCTATCTCCATGTTGTTCCATGTCGTTGTCTATCTCCATGTTGTTCCATGTCGTTGTCTATCTCCATGTTGTTCCATGTCGTTGTCTATCTCCATGTTGTTCCATGTCGTTCTCTATCTCCATGTTGTTCCATGTCGTTCTCTATCTCCATGTTGTTCCATGTCGTTCTCTATCTCCATGTTGTTCCATGTCGTTCTCTATCTCCATGTTGTTCCATGTCGTTCTCTATCTCCATGTTGTTCCATGTCGTTCTCTATCTCCATGTTGTTCCATGTCGTTGTCTATCTCCATGTTGTTCCATGTCGTTGTCTATCTCCATGTTGTTCCATGTCGTTTGTCTATCTCCATGTTGTTCCATGTCGTTCTCTATCTCCATGTTGTTCCATGTCGTTCTCTATCTCCATGTTGTTCCATGTCGTTCTCTATCTCCATGTTGTTCCATGTCATTCTCTATCTCCATGTTGTTCCATGTCATTCTCTATTTCCATGTTGTTCCATGTCGTTCTCTATCTCCATGTTCTTCCATGTCGTTCTCTATCGCTGGTCGGGAGACGTCAAATAACCAGACACCATTAGTGAGAAAAAAATCGAGACAGTTACATATACACATGATTTAGAAAATATCACAAGATTATTTTTGTTTTCGTTGGGTCTACCAGCACCAAAATTCCAGTATTTCTCCTTCATAGCTTCTTCTCCATCTTCTTTTTAAACAGGGAGCCAAATTGTTTTCAGCACTTTTATTTCCCTGACTGATCAAAACAAATGGTCTCATGTCTCTCTGCAGCAGACATATGGTGAGCAATATATTTGGAACATCGAATCACAATAAAATCACATAAAATCTAATCAAATGTTATTTGTTACCGTGAAATGCCTACTTACAAGCTCTTAACCAACAATGCAGTTTTAAGAAATCACTCCAACAAAACAAATGAAGAGATAAGAATAACAAACAATTAAAGAGCAGCAGTTAATAACAATAGTAGGGCTATATACAAGGGGTACCTGTACAGAATCAATGTGGGGGGCACCGGTGTCGAGGTAATTGAGGTAATAATGTACATGTAGGTCGAGTTATTAAAGTGACTGTGCATAGATAATAACATCCCTAAAGCCAACACCTCATTTGGCCGCCTTTCGTTCCAGTACTCTGCTGCCTGTGACTGGAACGAATTGCAAAAATCGCTGAAGTTGGAGACTTTTATCTCCCTCACCAACTTCAAACATCAGCTATCTGAGCAGCTAACCGATCGCTGCAGCTGTACATAGTCTATTGGTAAATAGCCCACCCTTTTCACCTACCTCATCCCCGTACTGTTTCTATTTATTTACTTTTCTGCTCTTCTGCACACCAATATCTCTACCTGTACATGACCATCTGATCTTTTATCACTCCAGTGTTAATCTGCAAAATTGTAATTATTTGCCTACCTCCTCATGCCTTTTGCACACATTGTATATAGACCCCCCCTTCGTTTTCTACTGTGTTATTGACTTGTTAATTGTTTACTCCATGTGTAACTCTTTGTTGTATGCTCACACTGCTATGCTTTATCTTGGCCAGGTCGCAGTTGCAAATGAGAACTTGTTCTCAACTAGCCTACCTGGTTAAATAAAGGTGAAATAAAATAAAAATAAAAAACAGAGAGTAGCAGCAGCATAGAAGAGGGTGGGGCGGGGGGGGGGGACAATGCAAATCGTCTCGGTAGCCGTTTGAGGAGTCAGGAGTCTTATGGCTTGGGGGTAGAAGCTGTTTAGAAGCCTCTTGGACCTAGACTTGGCGCTCCGGTACAGCTTGCCGTGTGGTAGCAGAGAGAACAGGCTGTAACTCGGATGGCTGGAGTCTTTGACACATTTTAGGGCCTTCCTCTGACTGGTATAGAGGTCATGGATGGCAGGAAGCTTGGCCCCAGTGATGTACTGGGCCATTCGTACTACCCTCTGTAGTGCCTTGCAGTCGGAGGCTGAGCAGTTGCCATACCAGGCAGTGATGCAACCTGTCAGGATGCTCTTGACGGTGCAGATGTAATACCTTTTGAGGACCTGAGGACCCATGCCAAATCTCTTCAGTCTCCTGAGGGGGAATAGGTTTTGTTGAGCCCTCTTCACGACTGCCTTGGTGTGCTTGGACCATGTTAATTTGTTGGTGATGTGGACACCAAGGAACTCTACTGCAGCCCCGTCGATGAGAATGAGGGTGTGCTCAGTCCTCCTTTTCCTGTGGTCCACAATCATCTCCTTTGTCTTGATCACATTGAGGGAGAGGTTGTTGTCTTTGCACCACATGGTCAGGTCTCTGACCTCCTCCCTATTGGCTGTCTCATCCTTGTCGGTGATCAGGTCTGCCACTGCTGTGTCATCAGCAAACTTAATGATGGTGTTGGAGTTGTGTCTGGCAAAGAAGTCATGAGTGAACAGGGAGTACAGGAGGGGACTGAGCACACACCCCTCCAGGGGCCCCCGCGTTGAGAATCAGCGTGGCAGGTGTGTTTTTACCTACCCTCACCACCTGGGGGCGGCCCGTCAGAAAGTCCAGGATCCTGTTGCAGAGGGAGGTGTATAGTCCCAGGGTCCTTAGATTAGTGATGAGCTTTGAGGGCACTATGGTGTTGAATGCTGTAGTCAATGAATAGCATTCTCACATAGGTGTTCCTTCTGTCCAGGTGTGAAAGGGCAGTGTGGAGTGCAATAGAGATGGCATCATCTGTGGATCTGTTGGTGTGGTATGCAAATTGGATTGGGTCTAAGGTTTCTGGGATAATGGTGTTGATGTGAGCCACGACCAGCCTTTCAAAGCATTTCATGGCTACAGATGTGAGTGCTTCAGGTTGGTAGTCATTTAGGCAGGTTACCTTAGTGTTCTTGGAAACAGGGACTATGCTGGTCTTCTTGAAACATGTTGGTATTACAGACTCCGGCAGGGAGATGTTGAAACTGGCAGTGAAGAAACTTGCCAGTTGGTCAGCGCATGCTTAGAGTACACATCCTGGCAATCCGTCTGGTCCTGCGGCCTGTTTAAAGGTCTTACTCACATCGGCTGCAGAGAGAATGATCACACAGTCGTCCGGAACAGCTGATGCTCTCATGCATGTTTCAGTGTTACTTGCCTCGAAGCGACCATAGAAGTTATTTCGCTAGTCTGGTAGGCTCGTGTCACTGAGCAGCTCTCGGCTGTGTAATAGTTTGACAGCCCTGCCACAACTGACAAGTGTTGGGGCCAGTGTAGTACGATTCGATCTTCCGGATTAGAGTCCTGCTCTTTGAAAGTGGCAGCTCTACCCTTTATCTCAGTGTGAATGTTTCCTGTCATCCATGGCTTCTGGTTGGTGTATGTACGTACAGTCACTGTGGGGACAACGTCCTCAATGCACTTATTGATAAAGCCGTGACTGATGTGATATACTCCTCAATGCCATTGGAAGAATCCCAGAACATTTTCCAGTCTGTGCTTGCAAAACAGTCCTGTTGTTGTCCTGACGTTGTATTAGTTAATGACGACTGCTGCTCATCGAATGATTAATATCTACTTAGAGCGCTTTCATCTGTATTTTTCGTAGCTGTCTACGTACCACCACAGACCGATGCTGGCACTAAATACTAAATAGGCAGGGAAACTTAAATCAGTTTTACCTCATTTCTATCATCATGTTAAATGTGCCTCCATAGGGGAAAAAAATGTATACCATCTTTACTCCACACACAGAGATGTGTAAGAAGCTCTCACTTGACTTCCATTTGGCAAATCTGACCATAATTCTATCCTCCTGATTCCTATAAAAAAGTGGTCAGAGGAAGCAGATGCTAAACAATGTCATGACTGTCCTGATCAGGTCAGGTTACAGGAGACCACAACCCTACAGATTATCTCTCATCCCTAACAGAGGAGGAGAGATCTAGGGGTATGAAGATGTGGGGGTTTTATGACCCCTCACGCCCATTGTAAATCTTAGGCAACAGACAAAATTCCTTTGTCCTCTCACTATGGAAAACCGGCCTCAGAACATTACACATGCAATAAATTGACTTTTGACCAATGGTTTCCGTCAGCCACAATGTCCAGCGCTTCCGGAGTCTCTCTCCTGTCCGGAACCGCCCGTCAGCCAGAGCCGCCCTTCACTCCGGAGCTGCCAGAGTCGCGCTTCACTCCGGAGCTGCCAGAATCGCAGCACCTCAGTCCAGAGTCTGGGGCCCGATGCGAGGGTCCCCGCTCCAGAGGAGCCACCTAATTGGGCCAAGACTGAGGTGGAGCGGAGTCCACGTCCCGCACTCAAGCCGCCGCCGTAAGAAGGCCCACCCGGACCCTCCTCTTTAGAGTCAGGTTTTGCGGCTGGAGTCCACACGTTTGGGGGGTACTGTCACGCGCTGGCCATAGAGAGGCTTTTTATTCTCTATTTTGGTTAGGCCAGGGTGTGACTAGGGTGGGCGTTCTATGTTCTGTTTCTATGTTTTCTGTTTTGTGTTTCAGCACCTGACAGGACTGTTTAGTTTTCGTTCATTCTCTTGTTATTTTGTTTTGTGTTCAGTTTAAATAAAAATAACATGAACACTTACCACGCTGCACCTTGGTCCTCTCTCCGTCTCCTGACGACAATCGTTACACTCTGTTTCATTCTCCAGTGAATGACGGGGATCTGGGCCTGGTCGGATATCTGTAGTGTATCCCTTCCGTCTGACTCATTGAAGAAAAACTCATTGTCTAATCTGAGGTGATTAATCGCAGTATTGATGTTCAGAAGCTAGTCATACGAGATGGTAGCAGCAAAATGATCTACAAAACAAGTTATGAACAATACGAAAAAACAAACAAAATCGCATGTTTGGTTAATTAACTTCTTATGGCTGAAATCCCGCTAACGGGATCGATATAACAACAGCCAGTGAAAGTGCAGTGCGCCAAATTCAAACAACAGAAATCTCATAATTAAATTTCCTCAAACATACAAGTATTTTATTTTACACCATTTTAAAGATAAACTTGATGTTAATCCCACCACAGTGTCTGATTTCAAGAAGGCTTTACGACGAAAGCACACCAAACGATTATGTTAGGTCTGCACCTAGTCACAGAAAAACACAGCCATTCTTCCAGCCCAAGAGAGGAGTCACAAAAAGCAGAAATAGAGATTAAATTAAATTTAAATTAAATTAACCTTTGATGATCTTCATCAGATGACACTCATAGACTTCATGTTACACAATAGATGTATGTTATGTTCGATAAAGTTAATATTTATATAAAAAAATCTCAGTTTACATTGGCGTGTTATGTTTAGTAATTTACAGAAATACTCAAAATAAACATTGCTATGTCACATCCTTGTAACGGCGTTCTTCGTTTGTCGAAAGAGAGTCGGACCGAAATGCAGCGTGGTGGTTACTCATGTCTTTAATTCTTTTGGAGAGATTGGAAACCCAAATTGGTCTACACGGACATGTTCTGGCCTGGTTTAGATCTTATCTGTCGGAAAGATATCAGTTTGTCTCTGTGAATGGTTTGTCCTCTGACAAATCAACTGTAAATTTCGGTGTTCCTCAAGGTTCCGTTTTAGGACCACTATTGTTTTCACTATATATTTTACCTCTTGGGGATGTTATTCGAAAACATAATGTAAACTTTCACTGCTATGCGGATGACACACAGCTGTACATTTCAATGAAACATGGTGAAGCCCCAAAATTGCCCTCGCTAGAAGCATGTGTTTCAGACATAAGGAAGTGGATGGCTGCAAACTTTCTACTATTAAACTCGGACAAAACAGAGATGCTTGTTCTAGGTCCCAAGAAACAAAGAGATCTTCTGTTGAATCTGACAATTAATCTTAATGGTTGTACAGTCGTCTCAAATAAAACTGTGAAGGACCTCGGCGTTACTCTGGACCCTGATCTCTCTTTTGAAGAACATATCAAGACCATTTCGAGGACAGCTTTTTTCCATCTACGTAACATTGCAAAAATCAGAAACTTTCTGTCCAAAAATGATGCAGAAAAATTAATCCATGCTTTTGTCACTTCTAGGTTAGACTACTGCAATGCTCTATTTTCCGGCTACCCGGATAAAGCACTAAATAAACTTCAGTTAGTGCTAAATACGGCTGCTAGAATCCTGACTAGAACCAAAAAATTTGATCATATTACTCCAGTGCTAGCCTCTCTACACTGGCTTCCTGTCAAAGCAAGGGCTGATTTCAAGGTTTTACTGCTAACCTACAAAGCATTACATGGGCTTGCTCCTACCTATCTCTCTGATTTGGTCCTGCCGTACATACCTATACGTACGCTACGGTCACAAGACGCAGGCCTCCTAATTGTCCCTAGAATTTCTAAGCAAACAGCTGGAGGCAGGGCTTTCTCCTATAGAGCTCCATTTTTATGGAACGGTCTGCCTACCCATGTCAGAGACGCAAACTCGGTCTCAACCTTTAAGTCTTTACTGAAGACTCATCTCTTCAGTGGGTCATATGATTGAGTGTAGTCTGGCCCAGGAGTGGGAAGGTGAACGGAAAGGCTCTGGAGCAACGAACCGCCCTTGCTGTCTCTGCCTGGCCGGTTCCCCTCTTTCCACTGGGATTCTCTGCCTCTAACCCTATTACAGGGGCTGAGTCACTGGCTTGCTGGGGCTCTCTCATGCTGTCCCTGGAGGGGGTGCGTCACCTGAGTGGGTTGATTCACTGTTGTGGTCATCCTGTCTGGGTTGGCGCCCCCCCCCCCTTGGGTTGTGCCGTGGCGGAGATCTTTGTGGGCTATACTCAGCCTTGTCTCAGGATGGTAAGTTGGTGGTTGAAGATATCCCTCTAGTGGTGTGGGGGCTGTGCTTTGGCAAAGTGGGTGGGGTTATATCCTTCCTGTTTGGCCCTGTCCGGGGGTGTCCTCGGATGGGGCCACAGTGTCTCCTGACCCCTCCTGTCTCAGCCTCCAGTATTTATGCTGCAGTAGTTTATGTGTCGGGGGGCTGGGGTCAGTTTGTTATATCTGGAGTACTTCTCCTGTCCTATTCGGTGTCCTGTGTGAATCTAAGTGTGCGTTCTCTAATTCTCTCCTTCTCTCTTTCTTTCTCTCTCTCGGAGGACCTGAGCCCTAGGACCATGCCCCAGGACTACCTGACATGATGACTCCTTGCTGTCCCCAGTCCACCTGGCCATGCTGCTGTTCCAGTTTCAACTGACCTGAGCCCTAGGACCATGCCCCAGGACTACCTGACATGATGACTCCTTGCTGTCCCCAGTCTACCTGGCCATGCTGCTGCTCCAGTTTCAACTTCCACCTGACTGTGCTGCTGCTCTAGTTTCAACTGTTCTGCCTTATTATTATTCGACCATGCTGGTCATTTATGAACATTGAACATCTTGACCATGTTCTGTTATAATCTCCACCCGGCACAGCCAGAAGAGGACTGGCCACCCCACATAGCCTGGTTCCTCTCTAGGTTTCTTCCTAGGTATTGGCCTTTCTAGGGAGTTTTTCCTAGCCACTGTGCTTCTCCACCTGCATTGCTTGCTGTTTGGGGTTTTAGGCTGGGTTTCTGTACAGCACTTTGAGATATCAGCTGATGTACGAAGGGCTATATAAATAAATTTGATTTGATTTGATTTGATTTGATTTAATGAAAAAAGTGACGATACATGAAATAACTTAATAAATACAAAAAAACAACAAACGGAACGTGAAACCTAATACAGCCTATCTGGTGAACACTACACAGAGACAGGAACAATCACCCACGAAATACAAAGCGAAACTTAGGCTACCTAAATACGGTTCCCAATCAGAGGCAACGAGAAGCACCTGACCCTGATCGAGAACCGCCTCAGGCAGCCAAGCCTACACTCGACACACCCCTAATCAACCACAATCCCAATGCCTACAAAAAAAAACAATACGACAACACAATAACCCATGTCACACCCTGGCCTGAACAAATAATTAAAGAAAACACAAAATACTAAGACCAAGGCGTGACAGTCCTGACCATAGAAAGCCTGTATTTTCTATGGTAGAGTAGGTCAGGGCGTGACTAGGGGTGTTTAGTCTAGTTTATTATTTCTTTGTGTGGTTCTAGGTTCTATATTGGTGTTTGTGTATGATTCCCAAATAGAGGCAGCTGGTAATCGTTGTCTCTAATTGGGGATCATACTTAAATTGCATTTTTTCCACCTGTGGGTTATAGGATATTGACTATGGATAGTTGCCTGCTAGCACTATTGTTAGCTTCACGTTTCGTTTGAGATTATTGTTTTGTTTTACTATGAGTTTCACTTAGTAATAAAAACATGTGGATCTCGAAGTACGCTGCCCCTTGGTTCACTTATTATGATGATCGGGACATGATAAAAGATATAAGTGTTATGCATGCAATTATAGATCCACTTCTCCTTAATGCAACCGCTGTGTCAGAATTCAAAAAATCTTTATGGAAAAAGCACACCATGCAATAATCTGAGTACAGCGCTCAGAGATCAAAACAAGCTATACAGATACCCGCCATGTTGTGGAGATAACAGAAGTCAGAAATAGCATTATAAATATTCACTTACCTTTGATCTTTATCAGAATGCACTCCCAGGAATCCCAGTTCCACAATAAATGTTGTTTTGTTCGATAAAGCCATCACTTATGTCCAAATACCTCCTTTTTGTTCGCACGTTTAGTTCACAAATCCAAAGTCATGAGGCGCGAGCACTGGGTCCAGACGAAAAGTCAAAAAGTTCCATTACTGTTCGTAGAAACATGTCAAACGAGGATGTTTTTAACATAATTCTTCAATAATGGAAACACTTTGTTGCTTTTATGAATTTTGTCTTGCTGCTTTTTGTTTTATGCTGCTCTGTCTGTATGCTACGTCTTGCTTGTCCTATGTTGCTCTGTCTGTATGCTACGTCTTGCTTGTCCTATGTTGCTGTGTCTTGCTTGTTCTATGTTACTATTGTCTATATTGTAATTGTTTTTAATAACCTGCCCAGGGACTGCGGTTGAAAATTAGCCGGTTGGCTAAAACCGGCACTTTTACTGAAATGTTGATTAATGTGCACTGTCCCTGTAAAAATAAAAATAAACTCAAACTCAAACTTAATGTTCCAACCGGAGAATTCCTTTGTTTTTATAAATGCAATGGAACGCAGCTAACTCTCACGGGCATGCGCGAGACTGAGCTCATGGCACTCTGCCAGACCTCTGGTTGAAACAGCTCTCATTCTCTCCCCCTTCACAGTAGAAGCCTCAAACAATGTTCTAAAGACTGTTGACATCTAGTGGAAGCCTTAGGAAGTGCAATCAAACCAAATTTACACTGTATCTTGGATAGGCAAAGAGTTGAAAAACTACAAACCTCAGATTTCCCACTTCCTGGTTGGATTTTTCTCAGGTTTTTGCCTGCCATATGACTTCTGTTATACTCATAGACATCATTCACACAGTTTTAGAATCTTCAGAGTGTTTTCTATCCAAATCTTCTAATACTATGCATATATTAGCAACTGGGCCTGAGTAGCAGACAGTTTACTCTGGGCACCTTATTCATCCAAGCTACTCAATACTGCCCCCAGCCATAACAAGTTAAAGAAATAGATCCTAGTAAACCAACTCTAGGTATAATATCTTTAATCTAGTATATCTATTATAATTTTTTTAAAGTAGTTCATTATCCCATAGGCCACAAAGTGTGTCCTAACCTGCTCTACCACCTGCTCCACTATCCCCCCTGTTGATTCATGGCTCTGAACATGTATCAATATTGCTGCTTATCTAAACAGTGTATTTGGTAAAATGAGTAAATTATCCTTATGTCAGAAATTGTCTTATAGGATTGCCCCTTTCTTTTTCCACATGTCCAATTCTTTCTGGGGCGTTCATTCTTGGCTATCCTGTAACAATTCTCAATGTCAATTGTCTTATCTTCTTTAAGATTTATCTGTATGGTTTTAATGCATATGTGCTGTCTGTGTAAATAGTAACCATTCTCTCCTTTCTTTTTTCACAGGCTTAGTCAATGCTATTATTTCGGCCTGCTGTGCAGAATAATTTCTGTGGCAATGGTTCAGTGTCTAACACCTTAGTTCCTGGAACCAACTAAGGGTAACAGGGGTAAGGGTAACAGGGGTAAGGGTAACAACTATGTTCAACAAAATCATAATTTCTCTACCTAGCGAATTTACTAAACATAAACTTAAAATAAAAGCTAAAATACCTGCTTGCCCTCCTAACTTTTCATATTTTTACACCTCCACAAATGAATATCCTAAAGCGAACCAAATTCTCTTCCCCTTGTATTCTTATTCTGTCTTTTCTGTCTGTCATGGTATTATTTCTGTCTCCCATTTCCCGGGAGAGCCTTACACTCTGCCATCTAGTCCTGTTGATAATTTAGCTATGCTGGTCTCCACTCAGTAACTGTTATCTACCCTGCTACTCCCAAACCATCAAGGTCTCAGAAGTGCGGGGGAGGACTTCTCCATCTGCCCTTCCTCCTATCTGTCTGTCGCTCTTTCTCATAACAGTCAGTATCAAATCTGGTTTCTGTTTCCAAATATTGACTAAATGTCTCACTGTCTCCCTGTTTGCACTCGTGGATTTGAGAAAAATCAACAAGTCTATGGTAGTAATCTCTAAGATTATGACATAGTTGATTACGTTTATCTCGATACTCTCAATGATTCTGGATCACCATAGATGTCATATATCCCTGTCCTGTTGGCTTAGAATATGTCCTAAATACTTAACATACAGTGCCTTGCGAAAGTATTCGGCACCCTTGAACTTCGCGACCTTTTGCCTGTATTTTTTTGTGAAGAATCAACAACAAGTGGGACACAATCATGAAGTGGAACAACATTTTTTGGATATTTCAAACTTTTTTAACAAATCAAAAACTGAAAAATTGGGCATGCAAAATTATTCAGCCCCTTTACTTTCAGTGCAGCAAACTCTCTCCAGAAGTTCAGTGAGGATCTCTGAATGATCCAATGTTGACCTAAATGACTAATGATGATAAATGCAATCCACCTGTGTGTAATCAAGTCTCCGTATAAATGCACCTGCACTGTGATAGTCTCATAGGTCCGTTAAAAGCGCAGAGAGCATCATGAAGAACAAGGAACACACCAGGCAGGTCCGAGATACTGTTGTGAAGAAGTTTAAAGCCGGATTTGGATACAAAAAGATTTCCCAAGCTTTAAACATCCCAAGGAGCACTGTGCAAGCGATAATATTGAAATGGAAGGAGTATCAGACCACTGCAAATCTACCAAGACCTGGCCCTCCCTCTAAACTTTCAGCTCATACAAGGAGAAGACTGATGAGAGATGCAGCCAAGAGGCCCATGATCACTCTGGATGAACTGCAGAGATCTACAGCTGAGGTGGGAGACTCTGTCCATAGGACAACAATCAGTCGTATATTGCACAAATCTGGCCTTTATGGAAGAGTGGCAAGAAGAAAGCCATTTCTTAAAGATATCCATAAAAAGTGTTGTTTAAAGTTTGCCACAAGCCAACTGGGAGACACACCAAACATGTGGAAGAAGGTGCTCTGGTCAGATGAAACCAAAATTGAACTTTTTGGCAACAATGCAAAACGTTATGTTTGGCGTAAAAGCAACACAGCTCATCACCCTGAACACACCATCCCCACTGTCAAACATGGTGGTGGCAGCATCATGGTTTGGGCCTGCTTTTCTTCAGCAGGGACAGGGAAGATGGTTAAAATTGATGGGAAGATGGATGGAGCCAAATACAGGACCATTCTGGAAGAAAACCTGATGGAGTCTGCAAAAGACCTGAGACTGGGATGGAGATTTGTCTTCCAACAAGACAATGATCCAAAACATAAAGCAAAATCTACAATGGAATGGTTAAAAAAAAACATATCGGGGATCACGTGACCCTTGGACGAGATGGCCGCATGAACTAAGAGCTCCGCACAAGTAGTTTCCAATTCCTAATCTTACCTCCACTCCAAGTTCAAACTCATTTAGCTTTAGTAAGAAAAAGTCATGGCGGCTACAAAAGGCGACACTACAGGTGACATTTTTCCCCGGACTCGAGTATTAGCGACGGAAAAAGCCTCCAAGAAGAAGCTAGCTTCAGAAAAAACTATCGCCATTAGCCTGGGGCAAGAGAACCCGCTCCCCCACGAGGCACAATGAATGCCAACCTCGCACTCTGTCGAAGACATCCTTTCTGAGTTGAGATCCCAACGTACAGAACTAAACACTAAATTAGATGCCATTAACTCTCAGCTCAGTGCGATAGGGGGCAAGGTGACAATCCTGGAAAACGCTTTGCCTGACATCAACAACAAGATAACCATAAACGCGGGGCGCCTGGACGAGGCAGAGGGGCGAATCCTATCCATGGAAAACTTATTGACAGATGCCATGGAAACAATAGCATATGCTAAAAAGAAAATCGAGCATCTGGAAGAAAAAACAGAGGACCTGGAAAACAGGGGGCGAAGGAATAATTGTGTTCTATTCAATCTGGGCGAAAAAGAAGAGGGAAACATGCCACTGATCCGCTACCTGCAAGACAAACTTCCCGAGTGGCTCCACATGTCCACCGACAGGCCCATAGAACTCGAGAGAGCTCACCGAGCACTGAGGCCCCCACCAGTAGCCAGACAACCACCGCGCCCAATCACCATACGTTTCCTGAGATTCACCGACAAGGAACGAGTCCTACAGGCGGCGAAAAACAACACCATCACAGTGGGAAACGCCAAACTCGCTTTACACCAGGACCTGTCAGCTGGAATACGCCGAGAATTTGACGAAGTGAAGAAATACTCCATTGACCGAGGCATCTTCAGGGGATTCAAATACCCAAACGAGCTCAGGATTCTTCACCAAGGAGCCTTGCGACACTTCAAAACTCCCGAAGAGGCAAAAGTTTTTTGAAAGACAATCCTGGCCAATGAGAAACAGACCAATGACTAAATGCGATTAATGCAATTACTAAAGGAGGTAAGACGACATATAGCCGATATCCAGAGACCCACCCCCTAAAGGTCATTATAGCCGTCCAATTTACATTTATTTTCCTTTAACTGAGAGGGATGAGCTGTATAGCCTAACCTCGGCCTACTAATGTTTCAGACTACTTTTATTGTCCTGTTTTTTTGTTGTTGTTGCTATTATTACTTGGGGTTCCCTATGTCCCTTGGGGGAGGTATATGTAGGCTTGGCTATTGATTTTATTTTTCTCCCCTCTTTTACTGTGGTCTGGACGAGGGTATCTGTGTTATTTACTCAATGCGGGGTGGAGAGGATGAGGCATTTCTTTGGTGGGGAGAGGGAGACGTTGTGCGTTGCTAACTGTTCCCGGTTTTTGTTTTATTCGGAACACAGAATTGAGACTGAGCGGGGGTAATAGATCCAACGGGATGTGTCGAGTTGTTTGGGAACTCGGCTGGGGTGTTCAGAGATCATTATTTTATGTACACCATTTATTTTCCTTTTTATGTGAACGCAGCTGTAATTACTATCCACTTTTACCCAGCGATGACTTGCACTAAAGTTCGATTACTGCTCGATGACGATGACTAGTACCTTAAATCTATTGACATGGAACTGCCATGGTCTAGGGCATGCAATAAAACTGAAAAAGATACTATGTGCTCTAAAAAAGGAAAAAGCAGACATCGCGCTATTACAAGAGACACACCTCTGTGATGCTGAACATGCCAAACTCCGCAGAGCTTGGGTGGGACAGGTGTATTTCTCATCTTTCAAATCAAACAGTAGAGGCACAGCCATACTTATCCATAAAAATGTTCCATTCATAATTGACAAAAACATATCTGATCCGGAGGGGAGATTTATTTTGATAACTGGGTCACTATATGGTCAACCAATTACTATATTAAACATATATGCCCCTAACACAGATACTCCTGCCTTCATGTCAAAAATTATAACCCTGTTCAATGAGCATTGTGTCTCCTTTGGCGTGGTGGCCGGAGATTTTAATTGTACCCTTAACCCAACCCTAGACAAATCATCTCAAGTCCCCACCACAAATCCTAGATCTGCAAAGATGTTGAACTCTCTTACTAAAGAGATGGGACTGATAGATATCTGGAGAGAGACTAATAGCTCATCTATGGACTATACATACTACTCTAATGTCCATAACACCTACTCCCATATAGATTACATTTTTATCCCAAAGAGTTTCATAAATTCAGCCACTTGTACAATCGGACCCATAGCACTTTCAGATCACGCCTTTGTCCACCTCCGCTTTGACATTTGCAAAAACATCCCGAGGTCAAAGAGCTGGAAATTCAACACCTCCATGCTATCAAACGAAGCGTTCCATACATTGGTAACTACATGGATAGACAACTACACACAAGACAATAAAGATTCTCCTGTTTCTCCGGCCACAATGTGGGACGCTGCTAAAGCCACACTAAGAGGTCATCTAATTGCATATGCTTCCTCTAAGAAAAAAGCAATGGAAGCACACAGGCTAGATCTTGAGAGGGAGCTGGAATGCTGTGAAAAAATACATAAACAATCCCCAGACAGCACCTCCTGGAGTCATCTTAACGCAGCCAAAGCCAAACTGAATTTGGACAAAAAAAAGTGTTCTTTACTAAACAGAAATACCATGAGTATAGCAATAGGCCCAGTAGATTGCTTGCTTACCAATTAAAAAAGGAGCAGTCAGAGCGTACAATCATGGCTATCCGAACAGCAGAGGACGAGGTCACATATGACCCAAAAAATATCAATTTAACTTTTCATGATTTTTACTGCAAACTATATACCTCTGAGAGAAAACACACGGAGGCAGAACTCCACTCTTTCCTAGAGGGAATCTCGCTACCTAAACTATCAGAGACCGACTAAGAAGATCTCAACTCCCCCTTCACTCCTGAGGAGATCCTGGAGGCAATTACCTCCATGCCACCTAATAAGTCCCCGGGCCCAGACGGATTCCCCAGAGAGTTCTATAAAGCTCTTCGGCTCCAGCTCAGCCCTATCTTCATGCCAATGCTGGAGGATTTTTGCAAAAACGGAGTTCTCCCAAACTCAAACACAGCCCGCATTACAGTGTTGCTCAAAAAGGACAAGGACCCCCTATCCTGCTCGTCCTTCCGGCCCATAAGCTTGTTGGATTTCGACTATAAAATAATTACCAAATTGCTCGCCAAAAGACTATACACTCTTCTTCCCAAAATAATAAAAGCGGACCAAACTGGATTTATTAGAGACAGATACTCTTCTGATAACATTCGCCGTCTTTTTGATATTATTGATCAAGTAAACGCACAGAAGACCCCTGTCCTGCTGGCTTCACTGGATGCTGAGAAGGCGTTTGACAGGATGGAGTGGAGCTTTCTGTTTTCAGTCTTAGAAAAGTTCAATATGGGCCCAAATTTGATTAAATGGATCAAATCACTATACTCTCATCCAAATGCCATGGTGACTACTAATGGACTGAACTCTGACAGATTCCCTCTGGAACGGGGCACAAGACAAGGGTGCTCGCTGTCCCCGCTGCTCTACTTGTTGGGGGCGGAGCCTCTGGCAGAGCTGATAAGGAGCAATCCAAGTATTATGGCTGTTTCTGCAGGCGGCCTGCAGCACAAGATTTCGCTTTACGCGGATGATGTCTTGCTCTACATATCCAACCCTGAGAAATCCCTCCCTCTCATTTTAGACACAATTGCTCAGTATGGCAAGTTTTCAGGTTATAAGATCAATTTTAACAAATCCACTGTCTGCCCTCTCAATATTACACTCACCAGCTCTATGAAGACACTTTGTCCTTTCCAATGGAAAACACAGGGGTTTCAATACCTCGGGATCTTCATAACACCAGATCTGAATAGCCTTTTTAAGGAAAATTATCTTCCACTCCTGGACCGAATCAAGAGCGATCTCCAAACCTGGATCTCCCTCCCAATTAGCTTAGTAGGAAGAATTAATGTAATCCGTATGAACGTCCTCCCTAGACTGAACTACTTATTTCAGATGCTCCCATGCTATCTCCCAGTTTCCTTCTTCAAAACAACTAACCAAAGCATCACCAAATTTATATGGGGCAATAAAAAACCTAGGATCAAGTTTTCCACTCTATTGAAACCTGAATCTAAGGGTGGTCTTGCCCTTCCCTCCCTTCAATTGTACTACTGGTCTGCCCAAATCCGCAACATGCTAACATGGATCACAAACAGACAAGAGTCAACGTGGATTCAGATAGAAGCCCAATCCTGCCCTTAAGCTCAATTATATTCATTAATAACTTTAGTGAAGTGGGCAACATATCCAAAACCTTTGTGATTTACAGCACCCTACTAGCGTGGAGGGACTGTAAGAAATACCTGGGCATTTCCTCCCAAATATGTTCTCACTCGCCTATAGTAGGCAACCCAGACTTGCCAAAAGCCCTGAGGGATGCCAACTTTAATCTTTGGCATACTCTAGGAATCAGGACCTTTTCAGACCTATTTCATCAGAAAACCACTACACTGAAATCCTTTCAAGAGCTCTGCAGTGAATTCGATGTGCCAAGATCCCATTTTTGTTTTTAAATATCTTCAAATTAGACATGTAATTTCCTCATTTACCTCCAAGAGGAGGTTTAGAACTCAGTTGAATGAAGTTGAAACCCTTCTTGTCACAGCACAATCCATTAAAGGCAAAATATCTTACATCTATAGACTCCTTTCTGAGAAAGGAAGCTCCTCCTTTACTCCTTTGAAAATAATCTGGGAAAAGGACCTTGGTCTGACTATCAGTGATGAGTTATGGGCGGAGGTTTGCGACAGGGTATACTGCTCCTCTACCAGTGTAAAAATGAAAGAATCTAATTACAAATTTTTGTACAAATGTTATTATACTCCTTTGAGACTCCATAGAATGAAAACAGATATGTCTCCTAACTGTAAAAGATGTACCTCTGAAAGTGGAACCTATATGCATGTATTTTGGAGCTGTAGAGAGATTGCCAGATTCTGTACATACTGCTGCACAGAAAATACTAGAGGTACAGTTTGATATGACCCCGTGTATCTATCTTCTTAATGCCCAGCAGGACTTTGTTCTTGATCCTGACAGAGAAAAGACTATTACATACTTTGCTAAGAAATGTATTCTTCTATTGTGGGCCTCAAATACCCCTCCTACATTTAAAATGTGGATTGACCAGATTGTTGACTTTCTTCCTCTTGAAAAGCTCACTTATGACCTCCACAAGAGACAGCCCAAGTTTGATAGACTCTGGTCTCCACTATTCAACTATATTTCAAACTGGACAGAGTGAACGGGGTGACTAGGGAAACGCGCAGATACATGTTGTGTAAGGTACTGTAAAACCTAAAAACGAATTATTGGCCCGTCGTCTCAGCGAATGCTTGAAATAGCTGATAAGAACCTTGATAGTGCTGCTGCAAGTGTTATATTTTTTTGTGTGTTTTTAATTTTAATTTAGTTTTTGAGTATGTGTGTGTATATATGTACGTATATGTGTGTATGTATGTACGTATGTATGTATATATATATATATATATATATATATGCACCAAGGAAAATAAATGCTTTTATTTGACTTTATCATTCATTTGAATTGTATTTTAATTGTTTATTTTTTCAAATGTATTATTATTTTTTGACTTTTTCTTTTTTTAAAGCCTGTCACATCTGTGAATGTGGAATGTGTTTTTAAAGCCTGTCACATCTGTGAATGTGGAATGTGTTTTTAAAGCCTGTCACATCTGTGAATGTGGAATGTGTTTTTAAAGCCTGTCACATCTGTGAATGTGGAATGTGTTTTTAAAGCCTGTCACATCTGTGAATGTGGAATGTGTTTTTAAAGCCTGTCACATCTGTGAATGTGGAATGTGTTTTTAAAGCCTGTCACATCTGTGAATGTGCAATGTGTTTTTAAAGCCTGTCACATCTGTGAATGTGGAATGTGTTTTTAAAGCCTGTCACATCTGTGAATGTGGAATGTGTTTTTAAAGCCTGTCACATCTGTGAATGTGGAATGTGTTTTTAAAGCCTGTCACATCTGTGAATGTGGAATGTGTTTTTAAAGCCTGTCACATCTGTGAATGTGGAATGTGTTTTTAAAGCCTGTCACATCTGTGAATGTGGAATGTGTTTTTAAAGCCTGTCACATCTGTGAATGTGGAATGTGTTTTTAAAGCCTGTCACACCTGTGAATGTGGAATGTGTTTTTAAAGCCTGTCACATCTGTGAATGTGGAATGTGTTTTTAAAGCCTGTCACATCTGTGAATGTGGAATGTGTTTTTAAAGCCTGTCACATCTGTGAATGTGGAATGTGTTTTTAAAGCCTGTCACATCTGTGAATGTGGAATGTGTTTTTAAAGCCTGTCACATCTGTGAATGTGGAATGTGTTTTTAAAGCCTGTCACATCTGTGAATGTGGAATGTGTTTTTAAAGCCTGTCACATCTGTGAATGTGGAATGTGTTTTTAAAGCCTGTCACATCTGTGAATGTGCAATGTGTTTTTAAAGCCTGTCACATCTGTGAATGTGGAATGTGTTTTTAAAGCCTGTCACATCTGTGAATGTGCAATGTGTTCTTAAAGCCTGTCACATCTGTGAATGTGGAATGTGTTTTTAAAGCCTGCCACATCTGTGAATGTGGAATGTGTTTTTAAAGCCTGTCACATCTGTGAATGTGGAATGTGTTTTTAAAGCCTGTCACATCTGTGAATGTGGAATGTGTTTTTAAAGCCTGTCACATCTGTGAATGTGGAATGTGTTTTTAAAGCCTGTCACATCTGTGAATGTGCAATGTGTTTTTAAAGCCTGTCACATCTGTGAATGTGGAATGTGTTTTTAAAGCCTGTCACATCTGTGAATGTGGAATGTGTTTTTAAAGCCTGTCACACCTGTGAATGTGGAATGTGTTTTTAAAGCCTGTCACATCTGTGAATGTGGAATGTGTTTTTAAAGCCTGTCACATCTGTGAATGTGGAATGTGTTTTTAAAGCCTGTCACATCTGTGAATGTGGAATGTGTTTTTAAAGCCTGTCACATCTGTGAATGTGGAATGTGTTTTTAAAGCCTGTCACATCTGTGAATGTGGAATGTGTTTTTAAAGCCTGTCACATCTGTGAATGTGGAATGTGTTTTTAAAGCCTGTCACATCTGTGAATGTGGAATGTGTTTTTAAAGCCTGTCACATCTGTGAATGTGGAATGTGTTTTGTTGGTTGATTGAAAAACAAGACTTAATAAAACTTTAAATTGAAAAACTAAACATATCCAGGTGTTAGAATGGCCAAGTCAAAGTCCAGACCTGAATCCAATCGAGAATCTGTGGAAAGAACTGAAAACTGCTGTTCACAAATGCTCTCTATCCAACCTCACTGAGCTCGAGCTGTTTTGCAAGGAGCAATGGGAAAAAATGTCAGTCTCTCGATGTGCAAAACTGATAGAGACATACCCCAAGCGACTTACAGCTGTAATCGCAGAAAAAGGTGGCGCTACAAAGTATTAACTTAAGGGGGCTGAATAATTTTGCACGCCCAATTTTTCAGTTTTTGATTTGTTAAAAAAGTTTGAAATATCCAATAAATGTTGTTCCACTTGATGATTGTGTCCCACTTGTTGTTGATTCTTCACAAAAAAATACAGTTTTATATCTTTCTGTTTGAAGCCTGAAATGTGGCAAAAGGTCGCAAAGTTCAAGGGGGCCGAATACTTTCGCAAGGCACTGTAAGTCTACCATTATTAAAACCTATTCTTGCTAACTGTATAACCTTATTCAACAACAAAATATAATAATACTATTACATCAATTTCACAGCCTTGTTGTGTTAAATTTCTTACACTGCAGACAACAACATCTGACTACCTAATGGAAAATTAAACATTGCTAGTTACTTAAGCCAAAAGAGTTTCAAAATAACCTTATGACAATTTTTTATGAACCCACATTCGCCCCATTTTTTAACACATAACTCTCCATGAGAGTAATGTATAAAGAAACTACTCTGGTCAAAAGACAAGACAACATTTCAAATAACATAATCAGATTAAAATCACTACTCTGAAAAACTCCACCAAGAAAAAAGATTGTTCTCTTATGGTCATAGGAAAATATACTTAAGGAAGCCTACCCTCAGTCAAAGGCTTTACCCTTTCTTCTCATTGGTTCAAGTTACAAATATGTATAAGAACTAAAACCTTCATCATAATGATCAATTACACAAATTACCTTAAAATCAGTATTACAAATGACCTTAAATTCATTTTCCAAATGACTTTCCTGTCCTTGTTCTTTTGACATTCTCTGTGATTATGGCCTACTTTATTGCCATGTTTACACGGCGCCTCACAATCTCTAGCAAAATGACCTGGCTTGCCACAGTGGGAACATTTATTCCTGTTACGAGAAATGAGTGAGGAGGTGAGGAGTCAGGCGCAGAGAGCAAAAGATGTGGGAAAAAACACACTTTAATGTCCTGGAAACATAACATGAACCAAAAGTAGAAAAACAAATGATCAGAAATATAAACGGACAGCGTGAAACCCAAATACAAACAAAATACACTCAAACAACAAAACAGACTAACAAGCCCGCACGAAACAGAAGCGGGCTGAACAAACTATATATAACCCTCCCCTAACAACCAAACAAGAAACAGGTGATACCAATCAGACAAAACCAAAGGAACACAGAACAACGGATCGGCGATAGCTAGTAGACCGGCGACGACGACCACCGAGCGCCACCCGAACAAGAAGGGGAGTCACCTTCGGTAATATTCGTGACAGTACCCCCTCCCTGACGCGCAGCTCCCGCAGCGCGCCGACGCCGGCCTCGGGGACGACCCGGGGGCCGAGGTGCTGGGCGATCCGGACGGAGGCGATGGAACTCACTCAACATAGATGGATCTAGAATATCCCTCACCGGAACCCAGCACCTCTCCTCCGGACCGTACCCCTCCCAGTCAACGAGGTACTGCAAGCCCCTCACCCGGCGTCTCGAGTCCAGGATAGCTCGTATCTTGTACGCCGGGGACCCCTCGATGTCCAGAGGGGGCGGAGGAACCTCCGGAACCTCACCTTCCTGCATGGGACCAGCTACCACCGGCCTGAGAAGAGACACATGAAACGAGGGGTTAATACGATAATACGAAGGAAGTAATAATCAATAACAAACCTCGTTTATTCTCCTCAGGACTTTAAATGGCCCTATACACTGCGGACCCAGCTTCCGGCAGGGCAAGCGGAGGGGCAGGTTTCGGGTCGAGAGCCAGACCCTGTCCCCAGGTGCAAACACGGGGGCCTCACTGCGGTGACGGTCAGCGCTCTTCTTCTGCCTTATACTCGCTTGGCGTAATGACTCTTGGACAGCCCTCCAGGTCTCCTTAGAGCGCTGCACCCACTCCTCCACCGCAGGAGCCTCAGTCTGGCTCTGATGCCACGGTGCCAGGACTGGCTGGTACCCCAACACGCACTCAAATGGTGACATGTTGGTAGAGGAGTGGCTTAGTGAGTTCTGGGCTATTTCTGCCCAGGGAATATATCTCGCCCACTCCCCTGGCCGGTCCTGGCAATATGACCGCAGAAACCTACCCACCTCCTGGTTCACTCTTTCCACCTGCCCATTACTCTCCGGGTGATACCCTGAGGTCAGGCTGACCGAGACCCCCAGACGTTCCATAAATGCCCTCCAAACACGGGAGATAAACTGGGGGCCCCGATCAGAAACTACATCCTCTGGCACCCCGTAGTGTCGGAAGACATGGGTGAAAAGAGCTTCCGCAGTCTGTAGGGCCGTAGGGAGACCGGGCAATGGGATAAGACGGCAGGACTTAGAGAACCGATCCACAACGACCAGGATCGTTGTGTTACCCTGAGAGGGGGGAAGGTCAGTAAGAAAATCCACCGATAGATGGGTCCACGGCCGTTGTGGAACGCGAAGAGGTTGTAATTTACCTCTTGGCAGGTGTCTAGGAGCCTTACTCTGGGCGCACACCGAACAGGAGGAAACATAGAATCGCTCATCCCTCCTCAAAGTGGGCCACCAGTACTTCCTCTCAAGACCTTGCACTGTCCTAAAAATACCTGGGTGACCCGACGAGGGTAGACAATGAGCCCATCGAATCAATTGATCACGAACAGCCAGCGGCACGTACCTACGACCCTCCGGACACTGTGGCGGTGCAGGTTCCTCCCTTAGCGCCCGCTCGATGTCCGCGTCCACATCCCATACTACTGGTGCCACCAGCTTAGCTGCCGGAATGATGGGAGTAGGATCGATGGACCTGTCCTCAGTGTCATAGAGTCTTGACAGCGCGTCGGCCTTAGTGTTGACGGAACCTGGTCTATACGAGATAGTGAAACGAAATCTGGTGAAAAACATGGCCCACCTTGCCTGACGAGGATTCAGTCTCCTAGCTGATCGGATATACTCCAGGTTACGGTGGTCAGTGGTCAGTCCAGATAAGGAAAGGGTGCTTAGCCCCCTCAAGCCAGTGTCTCCACACCTTCAGGGCCTTAACCATAGCCAACAACTCCCTATCCCCTACATCATAATTCCGCTCCGCTGGCCCGAGTTTCTTCGGAAAAAAAGGCACAGGGGCGGAGCTTCGGTGGCGCACCCGAATGCTGTGAGAGCACCGCTCCAACCCCAGCCTCGGATGCGTCCACCTCTACTATAAACGCCAAAGAAGGGTCCGGATGCGCCAACACCGGCGCCTCAGTAAACATCGCCTTCAACTTATGAAAAGCTCAGTTCGCCTCTGCGAAAACCCACATTTGGAAAACTCACATTTCTCCGCCTTCACATACAGGTCATGCTCCAGCAGTCGTCTAAGAACCTTGCGCACCAGAGATACATGCGCAGTGCGTGTAGCGGAGTAGATCAAAATATCGTCAATATACACCACTACACCCTGTCCGTGCAGGTCTCTGAGAATCTCATCCACGAAGGATTGAAATATAGCTGGAGCATTCTTTAAACCATATGGCATGACGAGGTACTCATAATGGCCAGAAGTAGTGCTAAATGCAGTTTTCCACTCATCTCCATCCCGAATACGCACCAGATTATAAGTACTCCTGAGATCCAGTTTAGTGAAGAACTGCGCTCCGTGAAATGATTCCACTGCCGTAGCAATGAGAGGTAGTGGGTAACTAAAACCCACCGTGATGGAATTTAGACCTCTATAATCAATACACGGACGAAAACCACCATCTTTTTTCTTCACAAAAAAGAAACTCGAAGAGACAGGTGACATGGACGGCCGAATGTACCCCTGTCCCAGAGCCTCGGTGATATAAGTTTCCATAGCCACCGTCTCCTCCTGGGACAAAGGATACACATGACTCCTGGGGAGTGCAGCGTCACCCTGGAGGTTTATCACGCAATCCCCCTGCCTATGGGGTGGTAATTGGGTCGCCTTCTTTTTACTGAACACGATAGCCAAATCGTTATACTCAGCTGGAATGCGCACGGTGGAAACCTGGTCTGGACTCTCCACCGTTGTCGCACCGATGGAAACCCCTACACACCTGCCTGAACACTCATCAGACCACCCCTGTAGAGTTCCCTGTTTCCACGAAATCGTAGGATTATGAATAGCTAGCCAGGGAATCCCCAGTACCACTGGAAACGCAGGTGAATCGATAAGGAACAAACTAATTCGCTCCTTGTGATTCCCCTGCGTAATCATCTCCAACGAAATTGTGGCTTTCTTCACCACCCCTGACCCTAATGGTCGACTATCTAAAGAGTGCACGGCAAAAGGGGGGTCTACTTTTACTAACGGAATCCTCAACCTCTGAGCGAGTCCGCGATCTATAAAGTTTCCAGCTGCGCCTGAATCTACCAGTGCCTTATGCTGGAGAGAAGGAGAATAATTAAAGAAACAAATTAATAGGAACATGTGACCATCAGGAAACTGTGTGGTGCTTACTCACCTGGGGTGACCGATGAGTGTTCTGCCTGCCCTCTCGATTCCCAGATGAATTCCTCCAGCACCGACCAGACGTGTGCCCTCTCCGGCCACAACTGGTACAGGAGGAGCTTCCTCCTCCGATCTCCCTTGACGCGGTCCCTCCTAGCTCCACCGGGATAGGAGCAGGAGGGTCAGGAGGTAGAACTGACAGGACCCTTTCAGAACGTCCGCGAGCAGCTAGCAGATGTTCCAACCGGATCGACAGGTCTATCAGTTCATCCAGGCTAAGTGTAGTATCCCGACAGGCCAGCTCCCTACGGACGTCCTCTCTCAGGCTACATCTGTAATGGTCTATCAGGGCCCTGTCGTTCCACCCTGCTCCAGCGGCCAAGGTCCGGAACTCCAGCGCGAAGTCCTGCTCGCTCCTCATCCCCTGTCTGAGATGGAACAATCTCTCACCCGCCGCTCGACCTTCTGGAGGGTGATCGAACACGGCCGCATTAGCCCACTCCAGGGCTCTACCGGTAAGGCATGTGATGAGAACCCACACTCTCTCCTCTTCCGAGGGAGCCGGCCGAACGGTGGCCAGGTAGAGGTCTAGTTGAAGCAGGAATCCCTGGCACCCCGTCGCTGCTCCATCATACTTCCTCGGAGGCGTAATGCGCAGAGCGCTGGAACCGGATCCAGATGGGGGGGAGATGGTAGAGTTGCTGGTGGGATGGTCGGTAGGGTAGTAGGGAGACCATTCCTCTCCCAACGATCCATCCTCTCCATCATCTGATCCATCGCTTATCCTAGGCGATGGAGGATAGACGTGTGATGAAGGACTCTCTCCTCCATAGTAGGAAGGGAGTGGTCGCTGCTCCTGCTGACTCCATATCGTGGTGCGGGCTTCTGTTACGAGAAATGAGTGAGGAGGTGTGGAGTCAGGCGCAGAGAGCAAAATATGTGGTAAAAAACACACTTTAATGTCCCGGAAACATAACATGAACCAAAAGTAGAAAAACAAATGATCAGAAATATAAACGGACAGCGTGAAACCCAAATACAAACAAAATACACTCAAACAACAAAACAGACTAACAAGCCCGCAGGAAACAGAAGCGGGCTGAACAAACTATATATAACCCTCCCCTAACAACCAAACAAGAAACAGGTGATACCAATCAGACAAAACCAAAGGAACACAGAACAACGGATCGGCGATAGCTAGTAGACCGGTGACGATGACCGCCGAGCGCCACCCGAACAAGAAGGGGAGTCACCTTTGGTAATATTCGTGACAATTCCACTCTTTTTCTACCTCTATCCACTTTCTCAATAAGATTGCTAAATCCTGTCCTCCATATATCTCTCATTCCCTTAATTCCGTTTATTCAATTACTATTGTTGTTATTCTGCACAATCTATGTGTGTGTTTCTTTGATTTGTTATTATCCTTAATCTATGTGTTTGCCTTACCTTTTACTTTCTATGATTATAAATACCTCCCGTTAATTTCCTCTAGGATCTTAGAATAATTATTTGTATGACTTTAGATAGATTATTAGGTCTCACACGTATACAACACCAGAACTCTTACGTTCTATTAGCTATTTCCCAGGGGTTGTAAGGCCCTGGTTAACAGCCCATTTAACCTTTGTTTCTTATGACTTTCGACTGGTTAATATATCTATCTTAGACGCAAGTAATTATCTTCTTATCCTCATTGAAAACTTTCTGTGTGTGATTTTTACTTTCTCACTCAATTACTATAGTTATTTTCCAATGTGTATTCTCTCTATGTGTGTGTACCTCCTTTCATGGAATAATCAGACCTCTTTTTCGACCCTCCGGTAGATCTCGACTATCCCCACCAGAACTCTTACGTTCACCAGAACTCTTACGTTCGCCAGAACTCTTACGTTCGGCAGAACTCTTACGTTCGCCAGAACTCTTACGTTCGCCAGAACTCTTACGTTCGCCAGAACTCTTACGTTCGCCAGAACTCTTACGTTCGCCAGAACTCTTACGTTCGCCAGAACTCTTACGTTCACCAGAACTCTTACGTTCGCAGCCTAATATATATTTTGACCAGGTTTCCTCTTAGGTCTCAATATTGGCTAGTTTAAATCGGCAATGGCCACAGATGCCTAGGGTCATTACGGACCCCCCTCCCAGAACTCTTACGTTCGATTTGGATATATGTCCAATTCCTGCCTTCCATTTGTACAGAATACTTGGTTCCCTTTAAAACATTTTTATCCACACAACATTCTAAAGACAGGTCACCAGACATAAACCCTTTGGATATTTCAGCGTCTAACACCCAGAGTACATTAAAATCTCTTTACATCATTTAATGCAATCAAAAATATATTACCCCCTGTATCCGTGAATAAAGAGCACTGACCTTGTTTTTTTTTGCAGCTGAGGTTCCAATGCTGGTTGGATCTCGTCACCATTTCTGTCGCATACCAGTTCACCACCGGCAATGTTCAAACACAATGTTCCCACTGTCTCACAATATTCTAGTATTATGTCTAAACACATTGTCTAAGCTTCTGTAACTATTAGGGTGAAATACTTTAGTCATTCCTCTTAATGTCATTCAGATTCTCTTATCAATACTTTAAACATATACATTCCCTTATCAGTACAACAGTGTCCAAAGAAGGGCTAGAAGTATACCGAATGGTGTCGTCTGCATAGAGGTGGATCAGGGAATCACCGGCAGCAAGCGCAACATCGTTGATATATACAGAGAAAAGAGTCTGCCCGAGAATTGAACCCTGTGGTACCCCTATAGAGAATGCCAGAGATCCAGACAGCAGGCCCTCCGATTTGACACACTGAACTCTGTCTGAGAAGTAGTAGGTGAACCAGGCGAGGCAGTCATTTGAGAAACCAAGGCTGTTGAGTCTGCCGATAAGAATGTGGTGAATGACAGAGTCGAAACAGAGTCGAACATTGTGCTGTCTGGTTTGCTTAAAGCTGCAATATGTAACTTTTTTGAAGAGCTGACCAAATTCACATAGATATATCGAGTTATAGATCTGCCATTCTCATTGAAAGCAAGTCTAGGAAGTGGTTGGTGTGTTCTATGTAGGCTTTTCTATGCTTCCCATACTCTCGGTTTTGTACATCAACTTCAAACAGCCGAGAATACAACATTTTTGGTTATGGAAAAGATATTTCACAGCAGTTTAGACGGTACAATGACTCTCAACACAATGACTGCTTGTTTTGCAAATTGCACCTTTTAATATAAGTAATTTGACATTTTTATTATTTGTACTTTTACTTTTGATACTTAAGTACATTTAAGCAATTACATTTACTTTTGATATACTTAAAACAAAATACTTTAAACTTTTACTCAAGTAGTATTTTATTGGGTGATAATTTCCACCATTGAGTATAATGCGAATATTGTATCGTGAGGTCCCTGACAAATCCCAGCCCGACTCACCATATGACACAGTAATGCTGTGTGTGTGTCTTATATATGTGTGTGTTCATGATTGTGTGTTCATGTGTGTGTATTGTGTGTGTTTTATGAGTTAAATTCCTTTGTAAAAAGTGCAGGTCTGTGTGATGGTCTGTCTAGCCACCCCCCTGGGCCTGTTGTGTCATAAATCTGCTCTGGACCCACTCAGAGCCCCTGCTGTATGTGTGTGTCAGGGACTCTCTCCACTATAGCCCCCAGCCCCATGTGTGTGAGTGAGAGAGTGAGAGTGAGAGTGAGAGTGAGAGAGAGAGAGAGAGAGAGAGAGAGAGAGAGAGAGAGAGAGAGAGAGAGAGAGAGAGAGAGAGAGAGAGAGAGAGCGAGGGGAGGGGGAGGGAGGGGAAGGGTAGGGGAGGGAGAGGGAGGGAGAGAGAATAAGGAAATGATCTCAACAGAGAAAATTGTCCTCCTGTGTGCTACCTATATCCCCCCAATAGAATCCCCATACTTGAATGAAGACAGTTTCTCCATCCTGGAGGGGAAAATCAACCATTTCAAGGCCCAGGGACATGTACTAGTCTGTTGTAACCTAAATGCCAGAACTGGAAAAGAACCTTACACCTTCAGCACACGGGGATAAACACCTACCTGGAGGTGACAGCATTCCCTCCCCCATATGCCCCACTAGACACAACTACGACAACATAACCAACAAAACGGGTTACTACTCCTACAGCTCGGTCGGACGCTGGGTACATACGTAGTCAATGGTAGGCTTCGAGGGGACTCCTATGGTAGGTACACATATACAGTTGAAGTTGGACGTTTACATACACCTTAGCCAATTACATTTCAATTCAGTTTTTCACAATTCCTGACATTTAATCTTAGTAAGAATTCCCTGTCTTTGATCAGTTAGGATCACCACTTTATTTTAAGAATGTGAAATGTCAGAATAAGAGTAGAAAATGATTTATTTCAGTTTTTATTTCTTTCATCACATTCCCAGTGGGTCAGAGGTTTACGTACACTCAATAAGTATTTGGTAGCATTTCCTTTAAATTGTTTAACTTGGGTCAAACTTTTCGTGTAGCCTTCCACAAGCTTCCCACAATAAGTTGGGTGAATTTTGGCCCATTCCTCCTGACAGAGCTGGTGTAACTGAGTCAGGTTTGTAGGCCTCCTTGCTCGCACACACTTTTTCTGTTCTACCCACAAATGTTCTATAGGATTGAGGTCAGGGTTTTAGTGATGGCCACTCCAATACCTTGACTTTGTTGTCCTTAAGCCATTTTGCCAGAACTTTGGAAGTATGCTTGGGGTCATTGTCCATTTGGAAGACTAATTTGCAACCAAGCTTTAACTTCCTGACTGATGCCTTGAGATGCTACTTCAATATATCCACATAATTTTTCCTGCCTCATGATGCCATCTATTTTGTGAAGTGCACCAGTCCCTCCTGCAGCAAAGCACCCCCACAACATGATGCTGCCACCCCCTTGCTTCACGGTTGGGATGGTGTTCTTTGGCTTACAAGGATCCCCCTTTTTACTCAAAACATAACAATGGTCATTATGAACAAACAGTTCTATTTTTGTTTCATCAGACCAAATGACATTTCTCCAAAAAGTACGATATCTTTCCCTATGTGCAGTTGCAAACCGTAGTCTGGCATTTTTATGGCAGTTTTGGAACAGTGGCTTCTTCCTTTCTGAGTGGCCTTTCGGGTTATGTCGATGTAGGACTCGTTTTACTGTGGATATAGATACTTTTGTACCTGTTTCCTCCAGCATCTTCACAAGGTGCTTTGCTGTTGTTTTGGGATTGATTCGCACTTTTCGCACCAAAGTCGGTTCATCTCTAGGAGACAGTATGCATCGCCATCCTAAGCAATATTATGGCTGCGTGGTCCCATGGTGTTTATACTTGCATACTATTGTTTGTACAGATGAAATTGGTACCTTCAGGCGTTTGGAAATTGCTCCCAACAATGAACCAGACTTGTGGAGGTCTACAATTTTTTTTCTGAGGTCTTGGCTCATTTTTTACATTTTCCCATGATGTCAAGCAAATATGCACTGAGTTTGAAGGTTGACCTTGAAATACATCCACAGGTACACCTCCAATTTACTCAAATTATGTCAATTAGCCTATCAGAAGCTTCTAAAGCCATGACCTCATTGTCTGGAATTTTCCAAGCTGTTTAAATGCACAGTCAACTTAGTGTATGTAAACTTCTGACCCACTGGAATTGTGATACAGTGAATTATAAGTGAGCCTATTTGTAAACAACTGGTGCACGAAATCTAGGGAAGTCTCTAGATTTTGCTCGCCTGAAGTAGAGTATATTGTGATAAACTGCAGGCCACATTACTTGCCTAGAGAGTTCCCAGCTATACTTTTCGTGGCTGTTTATTTACCACCATAGACAGATGCCAGCACTAAGACAACACCCAGCCAGGACATAATCAAGGAAATAATCAAACAGGAAACCACTCACCCAGAGGCGGTGCTCGTAGTGGCCGGAGACTTTAATGCAGGGAAAATTAAATCAGTTCTACCAAATCTCTTTCAACATGTCAAATATTCAACCAGAGGGAAAAAAATTCACACAAACACACAGAGACGCGTACAAAGCTCTCCCTCGCCCTCCATTTGGTAAATCCGACCACAACTCTATCCTCCTGATTCCTGCTTACAAGCAAAAATTAAAGCAGGAAGCACCAGTGACTCGGTCTATAAAAAATTGTCAGATGAAACAGATGCTAAACTACAGGACTGTTTTGCTATCACAGACTGGAACATGTTCCAGGATTCTTCTGATGACATTGAGGAATACATCACATCAGTCACTGGCTTTATCAATAAGTGCATTGAGTACGTCGTCCCCACAGTGACTGTACGTACATACCCCAACCAGAAGCCATGCATTATAGGCAACATTCGCACTGAGCTAAAGGGTAGAGCTGCCGCTTTCAAGGTTCGGGACTCTAACCCGGAAGCTTACAAGAAATCCCGCGATGCCCTGCGACGAACCATCAAACAGGCCAAGCGTCAATACAGAGCTAAGATTGAATCATACTACACCGGCTCCGACCGGCTCCGACGCTCGTCCGATGTGGCAGGGCTTGCAAACTATTACAGACTACAAAGGGAAGCACAGCCGCAAACTGCCCAGTGACACGATCCTACTAGACGAGCTAAATCACTTCTATGCTCGCTTCTAGGCAAGTAACACTGAGGCATGAATGAGCACATCAGCTGTTCCGGACAACTGTGTGATCACGCTCTCCGTAGCCGACGTGAGTAAGACCTTTAAACAGGTCAACATACACAAGGCTGCGGGGCCAGACGGATTACCAGGACGTGTGCTCCGGGCATGTGCTGACCAACTGGCAGGTGTCTTCACTGACATTTTCAACATGTCCCTGATTGAGTCTGTAATACCAACATGTTTCAAGCAGACCAGCATAGTCCCTGTTCCTAAGAACACAAAGGCAACCTGCCTAAATGACTACAGACCCGTAGCACTCACGTCCGTAGCCATGAAATGCTTTGAAAGGCTGGTAATGGCTCAAATCAACACCATTATCCCAGAAACCCTAGACCCACTCCAATTTGCATACCGCCCAAACAGATCCACAGATGATGCAATCTCTATTGCACTTCACACTGCCCTTTCCCATCTGGACAAAAGGAACACCTATGTGAGAATGCTGTTCATTGACTACAGCTCAGCGTTCAACACCATAGTACCCTCAAAGCTCATCACCAAGCTAAGGATCCTGGGACTAAACACCTCCCTTTGCAACTGGAACCTGGACTTCCTGACGGGCCACCCCAGGTGGTGAGTTTAGGTAGCAACACATCTGCCACGCTGATCCTCAACACTGGAGCACCCCAGGGGTGCGTGCTCAGTCCCCTCCTGTACTCCCTGTTCACCCACGACTGCTTGGCCAGGCACGACTCCAACACCATCATTATGTTTGCTGACGACACAACAGGGGTAGCCCTGATCACCGACAACGTCGAGACAGTCTATAGGGAGGAGGTCAGAGACCTGGCCGGGTGGTGCCAGAATAACAACCTATCCCTCAACATGACCAAGACTAAGGAGATGATTGTGGACTACAGGAAAAGGAGCACCGAGCACCATTCTCATCGACGGGGCTGTAGTGGAGCAGGTTGAGAGCTTCAAATTCCTTGTTGTCCACATCAACAACAAACTAGATTGGTGCAAACTCACCAATATAGTCGTGAAGAGGGCACAACAAAGCCTTTCCCCCACAGGAAACTAAAAATATTTGGCATGGGTCCTGAGATCCTCAAAAGGTTCTACAGCTGCAACATCGAGAGCATCCTGGCCGGTTGCATCACTGCCTGGTACGGCATTTGCTCGGCCTCCGACCGCAAGGCAGTACAGAGGATAGTGCGTATGGCCCAGTACATCACTGGGGCAAAGCTGCCTGCCATCCAGGACCTCTACACCAGGCGGTGTCAGAGGAAGGCCCTAAGAATTGTCAAAGACCCCAGCCACCCCAGTCATAGACTGTTCTCTCTACTACCGCATGGCAAGCGGTACCGGAGTGCCAAGTCGAGGACATAAAGGCATCTCAACAGTTTTTACCCCCAAGCCATAAGACTCCTGAACAGGTAACCAAATGGTTACCCGGACTATTTGCATTGTGTGCCGCCCCCCAACTACTCTTTTATGCTGCTGCTACTCTCTGTTTATCATATATGCATAGTCACTTTAACTATACATTTATGTACATACTATCTAAATTGGCCCGACCAACCAGTGCTCCCGCACATTGGCTAACCGGGCTATCTGCATTGTGTCCCACCACCCGCCAACCCCTCTTTTTACGCTTCTGCTACTCTCTGTTCATCATATATGCATTGTATATATCTAAGCTAGATGCCCTCAATCTCACACAAATCATCAAGGAACCCACCAGGTACAACCCTAACTCTGTAAACAAGGGCACCCTCATAGACGTCATCCTGACCGACTGGCCCTCCAAATACACCTCCGCTGTCTTCAACCAGGATCTCAGTGATCACTGCCTCATTGCCTGTATCCGCTACGGAGCCGCAGTCAAACGACCAGCCCTCATCACTGTCAAACGCTCCCTAAAACACTTCTGTGAGCAGGCCTTTCTAATCGACCTGGCCCGGGTATCCTGGAAGGACATTGACCTCATCCCGTCAGTTGAGGATGCCTGGTCATTCTTTAAAAGTAACTTCCTCACCATTTTAGATAGGCATGCTCCGTTCAAAAAATGCAGAACTAAGAACAGATACAGCCCTTGGTTCACTCCAGACCTGACTGCCCTCGACCAGCACAAAAACATCCTGTGGCGGACTGCAATAGCATCGAATAGTCAGTCAGGAAAGCTAAGGCCAGCTTCTTCAGGCAGAAGTTTGCATCCTGTAGCTCCAACTCCAAAAAGTTCTGGGACACTGTGAAGTCCATGGAGAACAAGAGCATGAGGCATCAAAGCCAAAGGAACTGAATAATATTAAATAATGCTATCGATGGAAGGAAAGTAGTGTGGAAATCTACAAAAAATCAATAAGACAACAACAAATTCAATCTCTTGTAGACAATTTCCTTGACAAAATGTTTCACTGTAATTGTGAAGGTGTAAACATGGCAGTAGAAACCCTAAAATATATAATTGACCTCCCCGCGATATGCAACTGTTCAGGGAAGTCAGGAACCAATACACGCAGTCAGTCAGGAAAGCTAAGGCCAGCTTCTTCAGGCAGAAGTTTGCATCCTGTAGCTCCAACTCCAAAAAGTTCTGGGACACTGTGAAGTCCATGGAGAACAAGAGCACCTCCTCCCAGCTGCCCACTGCACTGAGGCTAGGTAACACGGTCACCACCGATAAATCCATGATTATCGAAAACTTCAACAAGCATTTCTCAACGGCTAGCCATGCCTTCCGCCTGGCTACTCCAACCTCGGCCAACAGCTCCGCCCCCCCCCGCAGCTACTCGCCCAAGCCTCTCCAGGTTCTCCTTTACCCAAATCCAGATAGCAGATGTTCTGAAAGAGCTGCAAAACCTGGACCCGTACAAATCAGCTGGGATTGACAATCTGGACCCTCTGTTTCTGAAACTATCCGCCGCCATTGTCGCAACCCCTATTACCAGCCTGTTCAACCTCTCTTTCATATCGTCTGCCGCAGTCATCCCCCTCTTCAAAGGGGGAGACACCCTGGACCCAAACTGTTACAGACCTATATCCATCCTGCCCTGCCTATCTAAGGTCTTCGAAAGCCAAGTCAACAAACAGGTCACTGACCATCTCGAATCCTACCGTACCTTCTCCGCTGTGCAATCTGGTTTCCGAGCCGGTCACGGGTGCACCTCAGCCACGCTCAAGGTACTAAACAATATCATAACCGCCATCGATAAAAGACAGTACTGTGCAGCAGTCTTCATCGACCTTGCCAAGGCTTTCGACTCTGTCAATCACCATATTCTTATCGGCAGACTCAGTAGCCTAGGTTTTTCGGATGACTGCCTTGCCTGGTTCACCAATTACTTTGCAGACAGAGTTCAGTGTGTCAAATCGGAGGGCATGCTGTCCGGTCCTCTGGCAGCCTCTCTGGGGGTGCCACAGGGTTCAATTCTCGGGCCGACTCTTTTCTCTGTATATATCAATGATGTTGCTCTTGCTGCGGGCGATTCCCTGATCCACCTCTACGCAGACGACACCATTCTATATACTTCCGGCCCGTCCTTGGACACTGTGCTATCTAACCTCCAAAAGAGCTTCAATGCCATACAACACTCCTTCCGTGGCCTCCAACTGCTCTTAAACGCTAGTAAAACCAAATGCATGCTTTTCAACCGTTCGCTGCCTGCACCCGCACGCCTGACCAGCATCACCACCCTGGATGGTTCCGACCTTGAATATGTGGACATCTATAAGTACCTAGGTGTCTGGCTAGATTTAACCCAATCATGAGGCATCAAAGCCAAAGGAACTGAATAATATTAAATAATGCTATCGATGGAAGGAAAGTAGTGTGGAAATCTACAAAAAATCAATAAGACAACAACAAATTCAATCTCTTGTAGACAATTTCCTTGACAAAATGTTTCACTGTAATTGTGAAGGTGTAAACATGGCAGTAGAAACCCTAAAATATATAATTGACCTCTCAGCTTCCCTATCAAATCTAAACATTTTAAGCAGGCAACCTACGACAATTAACAAGAATGACAAATGGTTTGATGAAGAATGCAAAAACCAAAGAAAGAAATTGAGAAACCTATCCAACCAAAAACAGAGACCCAGAAAACCTGAGTCTACGCCTTCACTATGATGAATCACTAAAACAATACAGAAATACACTACGGAAAAAGAAGGAACGGCACATCAGAAATCAGCTCAATGTAATTGAAGAATACATAGACTCACTTCTGGGAAAATTGGAAAACACTAAACAAAAAACAACATGAGGAGATAACTGTCCAATATGGAGATGTATGGATAAGCCACTTCTCCAATCCTTTTGGCTCTTTAACAAATAACAAATAGCAAAAACATATACATGATCAAATACAAATCTTAGAATCAACTATTAAAGACTACCAGAACCCACTGGATTCTCCAATTACATTGAATGAACTACGGGACAAATACAAACCCTACAACCCAAAAGGCCTGTGGTATTGATGGTATCCTCAATGAAAGGATCAAATATACAGACCACAAATTCCAATTGGCTATACTTTAACTTTTTAACATCATCCTCAGCTCTGGCATATTCTCAATATTTGGAACCAAGGACTGATCACCCCAATCCACAGAAGTGGAGAAAATGTTACGCTAAAAACTACAGTGGGATATGCGTCAACAGCAACCTTAGGAAAATCCTCTGCATTATCATTAACAGCAGACTCATACATTTCCTCAGCTAAAACAATGTACTGGGCAAATGTAAAATTGGATTTTTAGCAAATCACAGACCACTTATTCACCCTGCACTCCCTAATTGACAAACCAAAATGAAGGCAAAGTCTTCTCATGCTTTGTTGATTTCAAAAAAGTTTGTGACTCAATTTGTCACAAGGGTCTGCTATACAAATTGATGGAAAATGGTGTTGGGAGAAAAACATACAACATTATGAAATCCATGTACACAAACAACAAGTGTGTGGTTAAAACACATTTTATCCACAGGGCTGGGGGTGAGACAAGTTTAGCCCCACTCTCTTCAACATATATATATATCAATGAATTGGCGAGGGCACTAGAACAGTCTGCAGCACCCGGCCTCACCCTACTAGAATCGGAAGTCAAATGTCTACTGTTTGCTGATGATCTGGTGCTTCTGTCACCAACCAAGGAGGAACTACAGCATCACCTAGATCTTCTGCACAGATTCTGTCAAACCTGGGCCTTGACCATAAATCTCAGTAAGACAAAAATAATGATGTTCAAAAAATGGTCTAGTCGCCAGGACCAGAAATAACAATTCCATCTAGCCTAGAGTACACAAAAAGCTATACATACCTTGGCCTAAACATCAGCACCACAGGTAACTTCCACAAAGGTGTCAACAAGCTGAGAGACAAGGCAAGAAGGGCATTCTATGCCATCAAAAAGAACATACAATTGTACATACCAATTAGGATCTGGCTAAAAATACTTTAATCAGTTATTAAACCCATTGCCCTTCATGGTTGTGAGGTCTGGGGTCCGCTCACCAACCAAGAATTCACACAAAATTGAGACTCTGCATGCAGTATTCTGCAAAAAATCCTCTGTGTACAAGGTAGAACACCAGATTATCAAAATCCTGAAAAGAGCCGTTAAATTCTACAACCACCTGAAAGGAAGCGATTCCCAAACCTTCCATAACAAAGCCATCACCTACAGAGAGATGAACCTGGAGAAGAGTCCTCTAAGCAAGCTGGTCCTGGGGCTCTGTTTACAAACACCAACAGACCCCACAGAGCCACAGGACAGCAACACAATTAGACCCAACCAATCATGAGAAAACTAAAAGATAATTACTTGACACATTGGAAAGAATTAAACAAAAAAAAACAGAGCAAACTTGAATGCTATTTGGCCCTAAACAGAGAGTACGAAGTAGCAGAGTACCTGACCACTGTGACTGGCCCTAAACAGAGAGTACGAAGTAGCAGAGTACCTGACCACTGTGACTGGCCCTAAACAGAGAGTACGAAGTAGCAGAGTACCTGACCACTGTGAATGGCCCTAAACAGAGAGTACGAAGTAGCAGAGTACCTGACCACTGTGACTGGCCCTAAACAGAGAGTACGAAGTAGCAGAGTACCTGACCACTGTGACTGGCCCTAAACAGAGAGTACGAAGTAGCAGAGTACCTGACCACTGTGACTGGCCCTAAACAGAGAGTACGAAGTAGCAGAGTACCTGACCACTGTGACTGGCCCTAAACAGAGAGTACGAAGTAGCAGAGTACCTGACCACTGTGACTGGCCCTAAACAGAGAGTACGAAGTAGCAGAGTACCTGACCACTGTGACTGACCCTAAACAGAGAGTACGAAGTAGCAGAGTACCTGACCACTGTGACTGGCCCTAAACAGAGAGTACGAAGTAGCAGAGTACCTGACCACTGTGAATGGCCCTAAACAGAGAGTACGAAGTAGCAGAGTACCTGACCACTGTGACTGGCCCTAAACAGAGAGTACGAAGTAGCAGAGTACCTGACCACTGTGACTGGCCCTAAACAGAGAGTACGAAGTAGCAGAGTACCTGACCACTGTGACTGGCCCTAAACAGAGAGTACGAAGTAGCAGAGTACCTGACCACTGTGACTGGCCCTAAACAGAGAGTACGAAGTAGCAGAGTACCTGACCACTGTGACTGGCCCTAAACAGAGAGTACGAAGTAGCAGAGTACCTGACCACTGTGACTGACCCTAAACAGAGAGTACGAAGTAGCAGAGTACCTGACCACTGTGACTGACCCTAAACAGAGAGTACGAAGTAGCAGAGTACCTGACCACTGTGACTGGCCCTAAACAGAGAGTACGAAGTAGCAGAGTACCTCACCACTGTGACTGGCCCTAAACAGAGAGTACGAAGTAGCAGAGTACCTGACCACTGTGACTGGCCCTAAACAGAGAGTACGAAGTAGCAGAGTACCTGACCACTGTGACTGGCCCTAAACAGAGAGTACGAAGTAGCAGAGTACCTGACCACTGTGACTGACCCTAAACAGAGAGTACGAAGTAGCAGAGTACCTGACCACTGTGACTGGCCCTAAACAGAGAGTACGAAGTAGCAGAGTACCTGACCACTGTGACTGACCCTAAACAGAGAGTACGAAGTAGCAGAGTACCTGACCACTGTGACTGGCCCTAAACAGAGAGTACGAAGTAGCAGAGTACCTGACCACTGTGACTGGCCCTAAACAGAGAGTACGAAGTAGCAGAGTACCTGACCACTGTGACTGGCCCTAAACAGAGAGTACGAAGTAGCAGAGTACCTGACCACTGTGACTGGCCCTAAACAGAGAGTACGAAGTAGCAGAGTACCTGACCACTGTGACTGACCCTAAACAGAGAGTACGACGTAGCAGAGTACCTGACCACTGTGACTGGCCCTAAACAGAGAGTACGAAGTAGCAGAGTACCTGACCACTGTGACTGACCCTAAACAGAGAGTACGAAGTAGCAGAGTACCTGACCACTGTGACTGGCCCTAAACAGAGAGTACGAAGTAGCAGAGTACCTGACCACTGTGACTGGCCCTAAACAGAGAGTACGAAGTAGCAGAGTACCTGACCACTGTGACTGGCCCTAAACAGAGAGTACGAAGTAGCAGAGTACCTGACCACTGTGACTGACCCTAAACAGAGAGTACGAAGTAGCAGAGTACCTGACCACTGTGACTGGCCCTAAACAGAGAGTACGAAGTAGCAGAGTACCTGACCACTGTGACTGACCCTAAACAGAGAGTACGAAGTAGCAGAGTACCTGACCACTGTGACTGGCCCTAAACAGAGAGTACGAAGTAGCAGAGTACCTGACCACTGTGACTGACCCTAAACAGAGAGTACGAAGTAGCAGAGTACCTGACCACTGTGACTGACCCTAAACAGAGAGTACGAAGTAGCAGAGTACCTGACCACTGTGACTGACCCTAAACAGAGAGTACGAAGTAGCAGAGTACCTGACCACTGTGACTGACCCTAAACAGAGAGTACGAAGTAGCAGAGTACCTGACCACTGTGACTGACCCTAAACAGAGAGTACGAAGTAGCAGAGTACCTGACCACTGTGACTGACCCTAAACAGAGAGTATGAAGTAGCAGAGTACCTGACCACTGTGACTGACCCTAAACAGAGAGTACGAAGTAGCAGAGTACCTGACCACTGTGACTGACCCTAAACAGAGAGTACGAAGTAGCAGAGTACCTGACCACTGTGACTGACCCTAAACAGAGAGTACGAAGTAGCAGAGTACCTGACCACTGTGACTGACCCTAAACAGAGAGTACGAAGTAGCAGAGTACCTGACCACTGTGACTGACCCGAACTTAAGGAAAGCTTTGACTATATACAGACTCAGTGAGCATAGCCTTGCTATTTAGAAATGCCGCCGTAGGCAGACCTGGCTCTCAAGAGAAAACAGGCTATGTGCACACTGCCCACAAAATGAGGTGGAAACTGAGCTGCACTTCCTGTCCTACTGCCAATTGTGTGACCATATTAGAGACACATCCCTCAGATTACACAGATTACAAAGAATTAAAAAACAAACCCAATTTTGATGAACTCCCATATCTACTGGGTGAAATACCACAGTGTGCCATCCCAATAGCAAGATTTGTGACCTGTTGCCACCAGAAAATGGCAACCAGTGGAGAATTACCATCATTGTAAATAACTATTTGCACATAATATGACATTTGTAATGCTTTTATTCATTTGTAACTTTTGTGAGTGTAATGTTTACTCTTAATTTGAATTATTTATTTAACTTTTGTTCATAACCTGGTTCACTTGCATTGGCAATGTTAACATATGTTTCCCATGCCAATTAAGCCCTTAAATTGAATTGAAATGAAATTGAGAGAGAGAGAATGCCATTAGAGTTTTTAGTTTGACTGAACTGAGTCCTTGGACAGACAGTGATCTGCATTGTACTCCTCACAGATACTAGGCCTGTATCACCATCACAGCTCATTGCCAACCATCGACAATGACCAGAAAGCGCGCGCACACACACACACACACACACACACACACACACACACACACACACACACACACACACACACACACACACACACACACACACACACACACACACACACACATTCACGTACGCTCTAATGAGACAAGAGCACTCTGCCTTGGGCTAATGTCCTCTTTCTGTTCTCTGTTTTTTCTTCCTCCACTTGTCTGTTATTCAGCTGTTGTGTGGTTAATTAGCATTTATAGGAAGGCATCTGTTTGATCATTAACCCACTTAGCCAGACAAGACCTATTTAAATATGCCACCCCTTCTTTCCATTGGTCCCTCCCCTTCATTGCCTCTCTCTCTCTCTCTCTCTCTCTCTCTCTCTCTCTCTCTCTCTCTCTCTAAATTCAGTTTCAATTTAATGTTGCAGATCAATGTAAGCCTGCAGTATGTTTGAATCCATAAAAACTCACAAAATCAATTAATAGTGAGTACAGTATGTGTGTGTTCACGGGGGCATGACATTTGTGATGTCATTGAATGGACTCATTTGAATGCTGATTGGTCAGAGTGGTTATTAACCCCGTCACACATGGAGAGTGCAATCACACAAACACACACGCACACACACACACACTTTATTCCACTCTAGCCCTCAAAGTATCTTCTCTTGTTCAGTGCCAATTTGTCTAAGGAGATTTTACAAGACAGAATAAAAAGAGTAAAGGAAAGATAGAAAGAAATACAGAAAGGCAGAGAAACAATGAGTGGAATGAGATTAAGGGAATCAGAGTGCAGACTGAAAGCATGGATAAGAGAGGACGAGAGGACGAGAGAGGTTCAGGCAAATTTAAAGGTTGCAACATTGAAAAGGTTTACTGCCATTTTAATAATGATTAAAAACAATATATTGTCAAGAATGGAGCTGTTACACTGTTTTCAGACTGTTCTCCTGTATGTCATTTTTTGTACTTTAGGTTTTTAAAACCGGCTATATAGTACAGCCCATTCATGTCCCACTACTGTAGGGTTGTTATGGAAGAGTGTGTGTATTTCTATTCCGTTGTTGTTGTAGTTTTAACCCCACTTTTGAGAAACCCCACTTTTGAGAAAATGGACCTTGAACGTTTTTGTACACCTACTGCAGAGCTCTTCTTTGTCTACACCCATTCAGCATTGTCCACACCCTCTTAAAACTACTTGGCACCACACGTCCCGCTAGGGCACCTCCCCCCACTGCTCAACTGACACAGTAGCACACAGAACGCAAAAAATATTCTTAGAAATATTTAACCTCCACACATTAACAAGTCCAATAGCTCAAATGAAAGATAAACACCTTGTTCATCTAGCCACCAAGTCAGATTTCTAAAATGTTTTACGGCGAAAACATAGCACATATTTATGTCAAACCACCACCAAAGATAGGCTAATTTACATAGCCATTTTGTAGAACAATAGATGCAATCACAAAAGCAGGATTAAAAGTAAAATAATTCACTAACCTTTTGAAAGTCTTCATCAGATGACAGGAATAGGACATGTTATACAGTACATTTATGTTTTTTTCAATAATATGCTAATTATATCCATAAATCACGGTTTACATAGAAGGTCATGGCTAAAAAATGCTACAACAATGCCTGGAGAACTCTGCCAGATAACAGAAATACACATCATAAACGTTGACTAAATATACATGTTCTACATATACTTAGAAAGATACACTTCTTCTTAATAAAACAGCTGTGTTACATTTATTTTTAACTTTACAGATTTCGTTCACTAGGCTATAATGTGAGTCGGCGCTCAGGAATTAGCATTTTGGCTCCTCCACAGAAACCCAAATTTAACACATAAATGTTCCCTTACCTTTGCTGTTCTTCCATCAGAAGACCTGGAAGGGTTTATACTTACCAAAAACAGCTTTAGTTTTGAAGTCTGTGTCTTTCGGTTATCAAACACGACATATTTAGGTTGAAATGCAGCCAAAAAGTAAAGTTAGTTCGCACCAAAACGTCGAAATTACATATTATATGTCGACTAAACTTGTCAAACCTGGTTCAGAACACAGCGTTAGCATGCTATATAGCTTCACCGCAATTCTCAGGACAAAGAGAAACACACGCATCGTTTAATCAATCTTGAAAGAAAGACAGCACAGGCGCAGATTGCGCGTGAGAGTAACCTGTATTCTCGCGCGACCGAAAGGATTCGGCCCGTCATTAATCTCGTGAACGCGCGATTCACACAATGAGAAGCCCCATTGAAAGCGGACACCGCGCTGAAGGCATAGGAATTATTCCCAGGACCGTAGGTGCTTGGGAAGGGTGGGGGCGATGACGTCAAAGTTGGGCCAACTTTTTGGATGACAAGAGAGAGTTTGGGAGAATGAGTGCCCTGAGAGTTCTGCTTTACTTACAGACATAATTTAAACGGTTTTAGAAGCTTTAGAGTGTTTTCTATTCAATAATATTTATTATATGCATATATTAGCAATTTTTTACAGATTTGTTTTCTGTTTACTATGGGCACGCATTTCACCAGGGCAGTATTCTGCCCTAGCCTTAACAGGTTTTAAGCTTTAGCCCTACCCATCTCTTTAAGGATTCAAACGTGAGGCCATGTGCTAAACCGAGTGAGTAGTGATGTAAAACCACCAAATGTTTATAGACTAAAAGTGGTAAAAGAAGTAGCCTACAGTAAGGAAAAACATCAGGTAAATATACACTTCATATAGTCCTTGGCCTATATCATAATCTGACTTTGGTGCATGTTATCTCCGGTAAACACACACTATATCAAATCAAATCTAAGTTTATTTGTCACGTGCACAGGATGCATTGGGTCAAAAGGACATCTGCAAACAACAACAAAAGAACATTAAAACTTCTTAGGGATCCCTTAGTGAAATAGCAAATTCAAAAACAGAAATACTCATGATACTAATTCATAAATCATACAAGTGTTATACATCAGTTTAAAGATGAAGTTCTTGTTAATCCAGCCACAGTGTCAGATTTCAAAAAGGCTTTACGGCAAAAGCAAACCATGCTATTGTCTGAGGACAGCACCTCATCAAACAAACACATGAACATCATATTTCAACCCACCAGGCGCGACATAAAAGTCAGAAATAACATATAATTCATGACTTACCTTTGAAGACCTTCTTCTGTTGGCACTCCAATATGTCCCATAAACATCACAAATGGTCCTTTTTTTGGATAAATTCTGTTGTTATATCCCCATAACGTCCATTTATTTGGCACGTTTGACTCAGAAAATACACCGTTTCCAACTCGCGCAACATGACTACAAAGTATCTAATAAATTACCTGTAAACTTGATCCAAACATTTCAAACAACTTTCCTAATCCAACTTTAGGTGTTTTTAAATGTAAATAATCAATCACATTTAATATGGAAAAAACTGTGTTCAATACCAGACGAAAACAAAGTGGAGCGAGCTTTCAAGTCGTGCGCCCCAACCAGATAGGAAATAACTACTTCTTCATTTCTCAAACGAAAAACATCAAACAATTTCTAAAGACTGTTGACATCTAGTGGAAGCGAGAGGAACTGCAATCAAGTGCCTTAGAAATCTAGATCCACATAGAAAACCCATTGAAAAGAGAGTGACCTCAAAATAAAACATTCCTGGATGGTTTGTCCTCTGGGTTTTGCCTGCCATAAGTTCTGTTAAACTCAATAATTCAATAACATAATTTTAACAGTTTTAGAAACTTTAGAGTGTTTTCTATCAAAATCTACTAATAAATCTACTTATATATATATAATCTAATTATATGCATATCCTAGCTTCTGGGCCTGAGTAGCAGGCAGTTTATTTTGGGCACACTTTCATCCGGACGTGAAAATACTGCCCCTTAGCCTTAAGAAGTTTTAAACTTCTTCAGTATTCGTTGGTCCCCTGCAGGACGGTTGATTTAACGTAGGCTAATGCGATTAGCCTTTTGCCCCTGATTGCTCCGTTTGGTCGGGTGGCAGGCTCTAGGAAGTTTTGGTCATTCCAAAACGTCTTCTATTTAAGAATGATGGAGGCCACTGTGTTCTTGGGGACTTCAATGCTGCAGACATTTTTTGGTACCCTTCCCCAGATCTGGGCCTCGACACAATCCTGTCTTGGAGCTCTAAGGACAATTCATTTCGACCTAGTGGCTTGGTTTTTGCTCTGACACATACCATCAACTGTGGGACTTATAACTAGCAAAGCAAATGGCTCTGAAATGCGAATAATATTACTACAAGGATCATACACATAATCTTAGCCGGCGAGCCAAGAAAATTTCCCGGGAAATAGACACATCTGATATGGTCAGAAAGCTTAAATTCTTGTTAATCTAACTGCATTGTCCAATTTACAGTAGTTATTACAGTAAAATAATTCCATGCTATTGTTTGAGGAGAGTGCACAGTTTTGAAGATGAAACGTTACATTGAAATGAATTGTCACACCCCTGTCAGTCTGTCACAGCTCAGTGAAATACACGTGCTTGCTTCCCGTCTGTCTGTCTGTCTGTCTGTCTGTCTGTCTGTCTGTCTGTCTGTCTGTCTGTCTGTCTGTCTGTCTGTCTGTCTGTCTGTCTGTCTGTCTGTCTGTCTGTCTGTCTGTCTGTAGTGCATTTGGAAGTATTTAGACCCCTTGAAGTTTTACACATTTTGTTAATTACAGCCTTATTCTAAAATGGTTCAATCATTTTTTCCCCCTCATCAATCTACACAAAATACCCCATAAAGACAAAGCAAAAACAGGTTTTTATTTATTACAAATAATAAATATCACATTTACATAACTATTCAGACCCTTTACTCAGTACTTTGTTGAAGCACCTTTAGCAGAGATTACAGCCTTGAGTCTTCTTGGGTATGATGCTACAGGCTTGGCACACCTATATTCTGGGACTTTATCCCATTATTCAAGCTCTGTCAGGTTGGATGGGGAGCATTGGCTGTCTTGGCTGTCCGCTTAGGGTGAACCTTCGCCCCAGTCTTAGAACCAGTGCTCTGGAGCAGGTTTTCATCAAGTATCTCTTTGTACTTTGCTCCCTTCATCTTTTCCTCGATCCTGACTAGTCTCCCAGTCCCTGTCGCTGAAAAACATCCCCACAGCATGATGCTACTATCATTATGCTCCACCATGGAGATGGTGCTTGTTTCCTCCAGACGTGACATGTGTGCCATTCAGGCCAAAGAGTTGGTTTCATCAGACCAAACTATCTTATTTCTCATGGTCTGAGAGTACTTAAGGTGCCTTTCGACAGAATACAAGCGGGCTGCCATGTGCCTTACTGAGGAATTTCCATTTGGCAACTCTACCATAAAGGCATAATTGGTGGAGTGCTACAGAGATGGTTGTCCTTCTGGAAGATTATCCTATCTCTATCAAAGTGACCATCAGGTCACCTCCCTGACCAAGGCCCTTCGCCCCTGATTGATCAGTTTGGCTGGGCGGCAGGCTCTAGGAAGAGTTTTGGTCGTTCCAATCTTCTTATATTTAAGAATGATGGAGGCCACTGTGTTGTTTGGGGAACTTCAGTGCTGTAGACATGTTTTGGTACCCTTCCACAGATCTGTGCCTCGACACAATCCTGTCTTGGAGCTCTACGGACAATTCCTCTTGACGTCATGGCTTGGTTTTTGCTCTGACATGCACCGTCAACTGTGGGACTTATAACTAGCAAAGCAAATGGCTCTGCTAGTTATAGATGAAGATCAGATCACATTTTATGACCAATTCATGCAGAAGTCCAGGTAATTCTAAAGGGTTCACTTACTTTGTCTTGCCACAGTATGCCTAGTTTCCTGACATGAGTTACAAATTTAGGCAACACTGTTACAGTAGTGGTAATAATACTGAACTGATCATTCTGCTTGCTCCAATTTCCAACAGGTTTTACCATTTTGACTTCAGATTCCGACGTTTGTCCAAACGTCAGATATAGAGGTTTCTCCAAACATCATATTTCTACATTTAAGTTTGGGTTAGGGTTACGGTTACAACAGCAACAACTCCACGGTTAAGTTTAGACATTCATTCCAAAAGGTTACGGTAAGGGTTAAGGA
>NC_034188.2:80213341-80233341 GCF_002021735.2 Oncorhynchus kisutch | reverse complement strand
TCAGAGTGCATTTCCGCATGAATAACTAATCATTTGCTAATAAACTGATTCTGGCAGTAGGCTGAGTATGGCATTACTCATGTAAACACTCTGCTTATCTTAATTGGCGTCAGGTCATAATCGAAGTAAGCAGAAGCCGATTAAAACACCTGGTTTTCTGAGAAATCTTTCAAATGATTAAGACATTAATTGACATGAATTAATTGACATTAATCCAGCAGTGTATTTGATTTGCGTATTCGCCAGCTCTGGGTAGCGGATGAATCTAGATAAACTCAAAGCATCTTAGAAATCGTTTTTATATACAAACTTTATATGTCCGAACTCAGTCACTGTGGAAGAATGTTTACATAGATAGGATATGTTCTACATTTATCAGAGTGATATCAGGTCTCCTGATCTCAGATGTGTCCATGTAAACAGGACTACTAGGGGAACATTTCTTCATACAAAGCATGTAAACATTTTAAACAAACTATTATATTAATCTGACTATCCACAATGATTACATTATTGTGTGCATGTGACCAATGTCTGGTTGGCTATGTTTATGCTGGTACAAGCTGAGCCATCACAACACAGTCTCTCTGTCTTTCTCTCCCATAATTCCACTCTACTCTGTCACCTCTTTCCCTCTGTCTTGTCTCTCTCTCCATCTGTCTCCCCGCCCGTCCGTCCGTCCGTCTGCCTCCTTCTCTATCTCTGTCCCTCTCTATACTATGTACAAAACATTAAGAACACCTTCCTAATATTGAGTTACACCCCCCCCCCCCGCTTTTGCTATCAGAGCAGTGTCAATTCGTTGGGGCATGAACTTTACAAGGTGTTGAAAGCGTTCCACAGGGATGCTGACCCATGTTGATTCCAATGCTTCCCGCAGTTGTGTCAAGTTGGCTAGATGTCCTTTGTCTAGTGGACCATTCTTAATACACATCGGAAACTGTTGAGCATGAAAAACCCAGCAGCATTGCAGTTCTTGACATAAACCAGTGCTCCTGGCACCTACTACCATACCTCTTTCAAAGGCACTTCAATTTTGTCTTGCCCATTCATCCTCTGAACGGCACACATACACAATCCATGTCTCAATTGTCTCAAGGCTTAAAAATCCTTCTTTAACTTGTCTCCTCCCCTTCATCTACATTGATTAGAAGTGGGTTTAACAGGTGACATCAATAAGGGATCATAGCTTTCACTTGGCATGTTCCTAATGTTTTCTCTACTCATTATATATACTGTACACTGCATATATAAATCCCTCCCTCCTATGGAAGCTCCAAGTCATTTTAGTCACCAATTTAGCTGCAGCTTTTACTCTTTTAAGACAGATCAGGTTCCTGTGGAACCGGAGACCTGCCTGAATCACAGTCCTGAGTGTGTGTGAAGAGAGAGAGAAAGCGAGAGAGAGAGGAATAGGGAGAAGCTGGCAACAGAAAGCCAGAGACCAGTGGAGTTGTGCAATAAGCAACTTTCTTACCTCTCCTCCTCGATCTTCGTCCTCATCCTCCTCTCCTCTCTCTGTCTTTGTGTTGCATTACCCTGGCTTCTGTCTCATGGAGTCATTTGGTAGTGTTAAACAAATCTACTGTCTCATGGAGTCATTTGGTAGTGTTAAACAAATCTACTGTCTCATGGAGTCATTTGGTAGTGTTAAACAAATCTACTGTCTCATGGAGTCATTTGGTAGTGTTAAACAAATCTACTGTCTCATGGAGTCACTTGGTAGTGTTAAACAAATCTACTGTTTCATGGAGTCATTTGGTAGTGTTAAACAAATCTACTGTCTCATGGAGTCACTTGGTAGTGTTAAACAAATCTACTGTCTCATGGAGTCATTTGGTAGTGTTAAACAAATCTACTGTCTCATGGAGTCATTTGGTAGTGTTAAACAAATCTACTATGAAACTAAAGTATACAACATGTCAGATATAGAGTTCAAATGTTGTCCATTTTGAGTTTGCATCCCAATATTACACTTTATATACATCACAGAAGACTGAAATATAACAAAACTGTTTAACATACTGTAGAAACACCGGATTTTTGTAGTGTTCCACCCATGAGGCCAAAGAGGGCGCTTTTGGCCATTGACTGCAGGAAAGGGCAAACCACTAGGAGTGTTTTAGATTGACCTCTGACTAAACACAGTTTAGTTTAACTCCCGACTCCTCCCCCTTCCTTCCACCCAGAAGAAGAGTCAATCTGTCGCTCTGGTTTACCCTTTTCTCTTCCACAGAATGGACAGACAGAGAGCTTTCTCAGTGGATATGTGGTGGAATGGACAGACAGAGAGCTTTCTCAGTGGATATGTGGTGGAATGGACAGACAGAGAACTTTCTCAGTGGATATGTGGTGGAATGGACAGACAGAGAGCTTTCTCAGTGGATATGTGGTGGAATGGACAGACAGAGAGCTTTCTCAGTGGATATGTGGTGGAATGGACAGACAGAGAGCTTTCTCAGTGGATATGTGGTGGAATGGACAGACAGAGAGCTTTCTCAGTGGATATGTGGTGGAATGGACAGACAGAGAGCTTTCTCAGTGGATATGTGGTGGAATGGACAGACAGAGAGCTTTCTCAGTGGATATGTGGTGGAATGCAGAGATTGGATTGGATTTGAACAGTGGGAGGAGAGATGGTGAAGAGGGAGACATAGCGGAAAATTTGGTTTTATTTTATTTTAATTTAACCTTTATTTAACTAGGCAGGTCAGTTAAGAACAAATTCTTATTTACCATGATGGCCTACAAAAAGGCAAAAGGCCTCCAGCGGGGATGGGGGCCTGGGATTCAAATAAAGGCAAAAGGCCTCCAGCGGGGATGGGGGCCTGGGATTCAAATAAAGGCAAAAGGCCTCCAGCGGGGATGGGGGCCTGGGATTAAAATAAAGGCAAAAGGCCTCCAGCGGGGATGGGGGCCTGGGATTAAAATAAAGGCAAAAGGCCTCCAGCGGGGATGGGGGCCTGGGATTCAAATAAAGGCAAAAGGCCTCCAGCGGGGATGGGGGCCTGGGATTCAAATAAAGGCAAAAGGCCTCCAGCGGGGATGGGGGCCTGGGATTAAAATAAAGGCAAAAGGCCTCCAGCGGGGATGGGGGCCTGGGATTCAAATAAAGGCAAAAGGCCTCCAGCGGGGATGGGGGCCTGGGATTCAAATAAAGGCAAAAGGCCTCCAGCGGGGATGGGGGCCTGGGATTCAAATAAAGGCAAAAGGCCTCCAGCGGGGATGGGGGCCTGGGATTCAAATAAAGGCAAAAGGCCTCCAGCGGGGATGGGGGCCTGGGATTCAAATAAAGGCAAAAGGCCTCCAGCGGGGATGGGGGCCTGGGATTCAAATAAAGGCAAAAGGCCTCCAGCGGGGGATGGGGGCCTGGGATTCAAATAAAGGCAAAAGGCCTCCAGCGGGGATGGGGGCCTGGGATTCAAATAAAGGCAAAAGGCCTCCAGCGGGGATGGGGGCCTGGGATTCAAATAAAGGCAAAAGGCCTCCAGCGGGGATGGGGGCCTGGGATTCAAATAAAGGCAAAAGGCCTCCAGCGGGGATGGGGGCCTGGGATTCAAATAAAGGCAAAAGGCCTCCAGCGGGGATGGGGGCCTGGGATTCAAATAAAGGCAAAAGGCCTCCAGCGGGGATGGGGGCCTGGGATTCAAATAAAGGCAAAAGGCCTCCAGCGGGGATGGGGGCCTGGGATTAAAATAAAGAAATAATAAATACAATATAAATATAGAACAAAATACATATCACAACAAGAGAGACATAATACTACATAAAGACAGACCTAAGACAACAACATAGCAAGGCAGCAAAACATGACAACACAGCATGGTAGCAACACAACATGACAACAACATAGTAGCAACACAATATGGTAGCAGCACTAAAACATGGTACAACGATGATTGGGCAAAGTCAACAGCACAAAGGTCAAGAAGGTAGAGACAACAATACATCACACAAAGAAGCCACAACTGTCAGTAAGAGTGTCCATGATTGAGTCTTCGAATGAAGAGACTGAGATAAAACTGTCCAGCTTGAGTGTTCGTTGCAGCTCGTTCCAGTCACTAGCTGCAGCGAACTGAATAGACGGGCGACTAAGTGATGTGTGTGCTTTGGGGACCTTTAACATATGGCTGGCAGAACGGGTGTTGTATGTGGAGGATGAAGGCTGCAGTAGGTATCTCAGATAGGGGGGAGTGAGGCCTAAGAGGGTTTTATAAATAAGCATCAACCAGTGGGTCTTGTGAAGGGTACACAGAGATGACCAGTTTACAGAGGAGTATAGAGTAGAGTGATGTGTCCTATAAGTAGCATTTGTTGCAAATCTGATGGCCAAATGGTAAAGAACATCTAGCCGCTCTCGAGCACCCTTACCTGCCGATCTATAAATTATGTCTCCGTAATCTAGCATGGGTAGGATGGTCATCTGAATCAAGGTTAGTTTGGCAGCTGGGGTGAAAGAGGAGCGATTACGATAGAGGAAACCAAGTCTAGATTTAACTTTAGCCTGCAGCTTTGATATGTGCTGAGAGAAGGACAGTGTACCGTCTAGCCATACTCCCAAGTACTTGTATGAGGTGACTACCTCAAGCTCTAAACCCTCAGAGGTAGTAATCACGCCTGTGAGGAGAGGGGCATTCTTCTTACCAAACCACATGACCTTTGTTTTGGATGTGTTCAGAACAAGGTTAAGGAAAGAGAAAGCTTGTTGGACAGTAAGAAAGCTTTGTTGTAGAGCATTTAACACAAAATCCGGGGAGGGGCCAGCCGAGTATAAGACTGTATTATCTGCATAGAAATGGATGAGAGAGCTTCCTACTGCCTGAGCTACGTTGTTGATGAAAATTGAGAAGAGCGTGGGACCTAGGATTGAGCCTCGGGGTACTCCCTTGGAGACAGGCAGTGTCTGAAACAGCAGATTTTCTGAATTTATACACTGCACTCTTTGTGAGAGGTAGTTAGCAAACCAGGCCAAAGACCCCTCAGAGACACCAATACTCCTTAGCTGGCACACAAGAATGGAATGGTCTACCGATTCAAAAGCTTTGGCCAAGTAATTAAAAATAGCAGCACAATATTGATTAGAATCAAGGGCAATGGTGACATCATTGAGGACCTTTAACGTTGCAGTGACACATCCATATTTGAGTGGAAACCAGGTTGCATACGAGAGAGATGCAACCTGGAGAGAATACTATACACATAAAGAAAGACAGTCAGTTGATTATTGACAAGTTTCCCCAACACTTTTGATAAACAGGGCAAAATAAAAATAGGCCTATAACAGTTAGGATCAGTTTGGTTTCCCCTTTAAATAAAGGACGAACCGTGGCTGCCTTCCAAGCAATGGGAACCTCCCCAGAAAGGAGATTGGCTTTGAGATGATAAGGGCAGCAACCTTAAAGAAGAAAGGGTCTATACCATCTAACCCAGATGTTTTTTGGGGTCAAGTTTGAGGAGCTCCTTTAGCACCTCAGACTCAGTGACTACCTGCAGGGAGAAACATTGTAGTGGGGCAGTGGAAAAAGAGGGAGAAGCATCAGGGATAGTCACATTAGAAGGGGTGGGAGATGAGGAAATGTTGGACGTTTAAGGAGGCATGGCTGAGTCAAATAGGAATCCTGACTTAATGAAGTGGTGGTTAAAGAGCAGAGCCATGTGGTCCTTGTCAGTAACAACCACATCATCAACATTAAGGGACATGGGAAGCTGTGAGGAGGAGGGTTTATTCTCCAGGTCTTTAACCGTTTTCCAGAACTTCTTGGGGTTAGACCCACAGAGAGAGAACTGCTCCTTAAAGTAACTAACTTTGGCCTTCCGGACAGCCTGAGTGCACTTATTTCTCATTTGCCTGAAAGATCGCATTCAGCCTGAGTATGCGTGTGCCGAGCCTTTCGCCAAATGCAATTATTCAAATCAAATCAAACTTCTTTTGCCATTTGCGTCAAATATAACAAGTGTAGACTTTACCATGAAATGCTTACTTACAAGCCCTTAACCAACAGTGCAGTTCAAGAAGAAGAAGAGTCAGTGTGGAGGCAGGAGGCACCGGTACAGAGTCAGTGTGGAGGCAGGAGGCACCGGTACAGAGTCAGTGTGGAGGGAGGAGGCACCGGTACAGAGTCAGTGTGGAGGCAGGAGGCACCGGTACAGAGTCAGTGTGGAGGCAGGAGGCACCGGTACCGAGTCAGTGTGGAGGCTATATACAGGGGGTACCTGTACTGAGTCAGTGTGGAGGCTATATACAAGGGGTACCTGTACCGAGTCAGTGTGGAGGCTATATACAGGGGGCACCAGTACTGAGTCAGTGTGGAGGCTATATACAGGGGGCACCGGTACTGAGTCAGTGTGGAGGCTATATAGAGGGGGCACCGGTACCGAGTCAGTGTGGAGGCTGTATACAGGGGGCACCGGTACTGAGTCTGTGTGGAGGCTATATACAGGGGGCACCGGTACTGAGTCAGTGTGGAGGCTATATACAGGGGGCACCGGTACTGAGTCAGTGTGGAGGCTGTATACAGGGGGCACCGGTACTGAGTCAATGTGGAGGCTATATACAGGGGGCACCATTACAGAGTCAGTGTGGAGGCTATATACAGGGGGCACCAAGACTGAGTCAATGTGGAGGCTATATACAGGGGGTACCTGTACCGAGTCAGTGTGGAGGCTATATACAGGGGGTACCTGTACCGAGTCAGTGTGGAGGCTATATACAGGGGGCACCGGGTACTGAGTCAGTGTGGAGGCTATATACAGGGGGCACCGGTACCGAGTCACTGTGGAGGCTATATACAGGGGGCACCGGTACCGAGTCAGTGTGGAGGCTATATACAGGGGGTACCTGTACCGAGTCAGTGTGGAGGCTATATACAGGGGGTACCTGTACCGAGTCAGTGTGGAGGCTATATACAGGGGGCACCGGTACTGAGTCAGTGTGGAGGCTGTATACAGGGGACACCGGTACTGAGTCAGTGTGGAGGTTATATACAGGGGGCACCGGTACTGAGTCAGTGTGGAGGCTATATGCAGGGGGCACCGGTACTGAGTCAGTGTGGAGGCTATATACAGGGGGCACCGGTACTGAGTCAGTGTGGAGGCTGTATACAGGGGGCACAGGTACCGAGTCATTGTGGAGGCAGGAGGCACCGGTACAGAGTCAGTGTGGAGGAAGGAGGGCACCGGTACAGAGTCAGTGTGGAGGCAGGAGGCACTGGTACAGAGTCAGTGTGGAGGCAGGAGGCACCGGTACAGAGTCAGTGTGGAGGCAGGAGGCACCGGTACCGAGTCAGTGTGGAGGCTATATACAGGGGATACCTGTACCGAGTTGTGTGGAGGCTATATACAGGGGGGTACCTGTACCGAGTCAGTGTGGAGGCTGTATACAGGGGGCACCAGTACTGAGTCAATGTGGAGGCAGGAGGCACCGGTACAGAGTCACTGTGGAGGCTGTATACAGGAGGCACCGGTATAGAGTCAGTGTGGAGGCAGGAGGCACCAGTACCGAGTCAGTGTGGAGGCTATATACAGGGGGTACCTGTACCGAGTCAGTGTGGAGGCTATATACAGGGGGTACCTGTACCGAGTCAGTGTGGAGGCTGTATACAGGGGGCACCAGTACTGAGTCAGTGTGGAGGCAGGAGGCACCGGTACAGAGTCACTGTGGAGGCTGTATACAGGGGCACTGGTACCGAGTCACTGTGGAGGCTATATACAGGGGGTACCTGTACCGAGTCAGTGTGGAGGCTATATACAGAGGGAACCGGTATATGTCACTGTGGAGGCTATATACAGGGGGCACCAGTACTGAGTCAGTGTGGAGGCTATATACAGGGGGCACCGGTACTGAGTCAGTGTGGAGGCTATATACAGGGGGGCACCGGTACCGAGTCAGTGTGGAGGTTGTATACAGGGGGCACCGGTACTGAGTCAGTGTGGAGGCTATATACAGGGGGCACCGGTACTGAGTCAGTGTGGAGGCTGTATACAGGGGGCACCGGTACAGAGTCAGTGTGGAGGCAGGAGGCACCGGTACAGAGTCAGTGTGGAGGCAGGAGTCACGGGTACAGAGTCAGTGTGGAGGCAGGATGCACCGGTACAGAGTCAGTGTGGAGGCAGGAGGCACCGGTACCGAGTCAGTGTGGAGGCTATATACATGGGGTACCTGTACCGAGTCAGTGTGGAGGCTATATATACCTGTACCGAGTCAGTGTGGAGGCTGTATACAGGGGGCACCGGTACTGAGTCAGTGTGGAGGCAGGAGGCACCGGTACAGAGTCACTGTGGAGGCTGTATACACGGGGCACTGGTACCGAGTCCCTGTGGAGGCTATATACAGGGGGCACCAGTACTGAGTCAGTGTGGAGGCTATATACAGGGGGCACCGGTACTGAGTCAGTGTGGAGGCTGAATACAGGGGGCACCGGTACCGAGTCAGTGTGGAGGCTGTATACAGGGGGCACCGGTACTGAGTCAGTGTGGAGGCTATATACAGGGGGCACCGGTACTGAGTCAGTGTGGAGGCTGTATACAGGGGGCACCGGTACTGAGTCAGTGTGGAGGCTATATACAGGGGGTACCTGTACCGAGTCAGTGTGGAGGCTGTATACAGGGGGCACCAGTACCGAGTCAGTGTGGAGTTTGTATACAGGGGGCACCGGTACTGAGTCAGTGTGCAGGGGTACAGACTAGTTTAGGTAATCTTTAAATGTAGGTGGGGAAAAGTGACAAACAAACAGAGAGCAGCAACATTGTACAAACCAATAATTATCATCTCGGTAGCCATTTGATTAGGTGTTCAGGAGTCTTTTTTTTGCATTGGTGTATTCCTCAATGCCATTGGATGAATCCCAGAACATTTTCCAGTCTGTGCTAGCAAACGGTCCTGTAGTGTAGCATCCGCTTCATCGGACCACTTCCATGTTGATGGAGTCAGTGGTTCTATTCTCCTTAAGCTTTAGCTTGTAAGGAGGATATAGGAGGATATAATTGTGGGCAGATTTGCCAAATGGAGGGCGGGGAGATTTTTGTGTACATCACTGTGTGTCGAGTATAAGTCTTCTAGGATTTTTTCCCTGGTTGCACATGTGTCATGCTGGTAAAAATGTAGTAAAACTGTTTTACGTTGGCCTACATTAAAGTCCCTGGTCACTAGGAGCACCACTTCTGGGTTAGCATTTTCTTCTTTGCTTATGGCCTTATGGCCTTATTTGAGAGCGGTCTTAGTGCCAGCTTCGCTTTGTGGCGGTTAATAGACTGCTTTGAATAAAACAAATAATATAGATGAGAGCTCTCTTGGTAGATAGTGTGGTCGACAACTTATCATAAGGTACTCTACCTCAGGTGAGCAATACCTCGAGACTTCTTTAATATTAGACATCGCCCACCAGCTGTTATTGATAAAAAGACACATACACCCACCCCTCGTTTTACCAGAGGTAGTGTCTCTCTTCTGCCGGTGCATGGACAATCCCGCCAGCTCTATATTGTCAGTTTCTTCGTTCAGCCGCGTCTCTGTGAAACATAAGATGTCACAGTTTTTAATGTCCCGTTGGTAGAAGCATTTAATTTTCTAATGATTGCACGTTAGCAAGGAAAATGGAAGACATTGGGAGTTTACTCGCTCACCTCTGGCTTCTCAACAGGATCCCCAATCTGCGTCCCCTTTTCCGACGTCTTATCTTCACGCAAAAGTCTTGGATCTGGGCCTGTTCCATTGAAAGCAGGATATCCTTCTCGTCGGATTCGTTAAAGGAAAACGTTTCTTCCAGTCCGCGGTGAGTAATCGCTTTTCTGATGTCCAGAAGTTATTTTCGGTTTTAAGAGACGATAGGAGCAACTTAACGTTACTATATGTACTCACTGGTAGCACAGACGCTGTTTCAACCTTTCCTACACTGAAATTACTCTTGCCTAACGATTGCGTCTGAAGCTGGGCTTGCAGCACAGCTATCCTCCCCGTAAGGCGATCGTTCTCCTATGTATTATGAGTACAGCGAATGCAATTAGAAGGCATCATGTTAATGTTACTATTTAGCTTCGGATGGTGGAGGTCCTGACAAACCAAGTCCAGATAAAGCGTCCGGAGTGAAAAAGTTGAATGAAAAAAGTTGATTGAGGGAAAAAACAAAATATACGATAAAAATAAAAAGGTTATCAACAAAACGCTAATGCAGCACTTAAACAAGTTGTGACCGGAAATGACTTCAAGACAGAGTGGCAGGGTGTAGGGATGAAGAAAGAGTGATAGGGTGTAGGGATGAAGACAGAGTGGTAGGGTGTAGGGATGAAGACAGAGTGGTAGGGTGTAGGGATGAAGACAGAGTGGTAGGGTGTAGGGATGAAGACAGAGTGGTAGGGTGTAGGGATGAAGACAGAGTGGTAGGGTGTAGGGATGAAGACAGAGTGATAGGGTGTAGGGATGAAGACAGAGTGATAGGGTGTAGGGATGAAGAAAGAGTGGTAGGGTGTAGGGATGAAGACAGAGTGATAGGGTGTAGGGATGAAGACAGAGTGATAGGGTGTAGGGATGAAGACAGAGTGGTAGGGTGTAGGGATGAAGACAGAGTGATAGGGTGTAGGGATGAAGAAAGAGTGATAGGGTGTAGGGATGAAGACAGAGTGGTAGGGTGTAGGGATGAAGACAGAGTGATAGGGTGTAGGGATGAAGACAGAGTGGTAGGGTGTAGGGATGAAGACAGAGTGGTAGGGTGTAGGGATCTGTCTGTCCTCTTTCATATAGTGACTGGGATATGGTGTGGGTAGGGGGGTCGGTGTGTGTTTGAGTGGGGGGGGTGTAGGGTGGGGGAGGGAGTCTGTGTGTGGGGGGAGGTTTTGATGTGTGTGGGGTAAAGGAGGGAGGGAGGGAGGGAGTCATGTGTGTGTGGGAGAAGGAGTCGGCATGTGTAGGGTGGGTGAGGGAGGGAGTCTGTGTGTAGGGGGAGTAGTTTTCTGTGTGGGTTGGGGAAGGAATCGATTTGTGGTGGGGGAGGGAGTCTGTGTGTAGGGGGGGTCGATTTCTGTGTGGGTTGGGTGAAGGAATCGATGTGTTGTGTGGGAGGGAGTCTAGGATTTTTTTATGATGGGGAGAGGGAGACTGTAGGGTTGGGAGGTTGTTGGTGTGTGTGGGGTGGGGAGGGGAGGGAGGAAGTTGTGTGTGTGTGGGGGAAGGAGTCGTTGTGTGTGTGGGTTGGGGGAGGGAGTCGGTGTGTGTGTGGGGGGGGGGGGGATCGGTGTGTGTGTGGGTGGGTGGGGGTGGGTGGGTGTTTCACTTTTTAATAAAGAACACAAGCTGTACTGGCTCACTTCAGGAGGGTGTGTGTGTGTGTGTGTGTGTGTGTGTGTGTGTGTGTGTGTGTGTGTGTTTGTGTGTGTGTGTGTGTGTGTGTGTGTGTGTGTGTGTGTGTGGTGTTTGGATGGGGGGGGCTGAATTAGTGATCCAATTATTTCTGCTGAGAATGATTAGACTGCTGGTGAGACTACAGGACTTTGGTGTGGAGGAGGGAGACCAGGGGGAGCCAGAGACTGAGAGTTTACACGCACACACACACACACACACACACACACACACACACACACACACACACACACACACACACACACACACACACACACACACACACACATACATACATCACATACTCCTCACCGCAATTAATACAAGATAACGATAACCAGCACTCCACTGTTACCAGGACAGCTAATCCTCGACCCCCACCATGGTGGAACAATCGCGGTGTCTCTGTTTTTTGGGGGATAGACACAGAGCGGTAGAATTACAGGGCAGGGGGTCGAGGGTGGGTGGGGGGTCTAAGTTCCTGAGCACCCCTGTAAAGTTCTCCTCTTTAGCTCTTACAGAGGAGACAGTTTACTTACAAAGGGAGGGAGGGGAGGGAGGGAGGGAGGGAGGGAGGGAGGGGAGGGAGGGAGGGAGGGAGGGAGGGAGGGAGGGAGGGAGGGAGGGAGGGAGGGAGGGAGGGAGGGAGGGAGGGAGGGAGGATGAAAGAGACATAGAGATGGAGGTAAAGAGGAGGAAGGGATGGGGAAAGAGGAAGGAAAGTTCTGGATGCTCATTGCATATGACAATACATTAACACTCCTTTCACACTGCAGCTCATATATATCCATGTACCTTTCTCCATTTCTCTCTCCGTCCCAGATCCTCCCACATACCCGCTCACCTTCCTACATGCTTACACAAGGATCGTTAAATCAAATCAAATCAAATCAAATTTATTTATATAGCCCTTCGTACATCAGCTGATATCTCAAAGTGCTGTACAGAAACCCAGCCTAAAACCCCAAACAGCAAGCAATGCAGGTGTAGAAGCACGGTGGCTAGGAAAAACTCCCTAGAAAGGTTACTGCTCACCACTGGCAACACCATAAGTTAACAAAATAAACTTTACAATATTTCTGCTCTCCTTCTTGGCCCTCTCTCCTTTCTCTCTCTCCATCACTTTGCTCTCTCCCTCCCTTCCTGTGTGGAATGTTGGAGGACATTTCCCCACACACAATGTCGTGGTAACAGTGGTCAGCCAGGTCTCTTACCTCATTATATCCTGAGGGCTGGGAAAGAGCTGGCCTAATGCTGTTACCATAGAACCATACTTGGACAGAGCTATCCTAATGCTGTAACCATAGAACCACACTTGGACAGAGCTAGCCAAATGCTGTAACAATAAACAGAGCTAGCCTAATGCTGTAACCATAAACAGAGCTAGCCTAATGCTGTAACAATAGACAGAGCTAGCCTAATGCTGTAACAATAAACAGAGCTAGCCTAATGCTGTAACCATAGACAGAGCTAGCCTAATGCTGTAACAATAAACAGAGCTAGCCTAATGCTGTAACAATAGACAGAGCTAGCCTAATGCTGTAACAATAGACAGAGCTAGCCTAATGATGTAACCATAGACAGAGCTAGCCTAATGCTGTTACCATAGAACCATACTTGGACAGAGCTAGCCAAATGCTGTAACAATAAACAGAGATAGCCTAATGGTGTAACCATAGATATAGCTAGCCCTAATGATGTAACCATAGACAGAGATAGCCTAATGGTGTAACCATAGACAGAGCTGCACTGTTGGAACTAGAAGCACAAGCATTTCGCTACACTCACATTAACAACTGCTAAACATGTGTATGTGACCAATAAAATTTGATTTCATTTGACAGAGCTAGCCTCATGATGTAACCATAGACAGAGCTAGCCTAATGCTGTAACCATAGAACCATACTTGGACAGAGATAGCCTAATGCTGTAACCATAGACAGAGCTAGCCTAATGCTGTAACCATAGAACCATACTTGGACAGAGATAGCCTAATGATGTAACCATAGACAGAGATAGCCTAATGGTGTAACCATAGATATAGCTAGCCCTAATGATGTAACCATAGACAGAGATAGCCTAATGGTGTAACCATAGACAGAGCTGCACTGTTGGAACTAGAAGCACAAGCATTTCGCTACACTCACATTAACAACTTCTAAACATGTGTATGTGACCAATAAAATTTGATTTCATTTGACAGAGCTAGCCTCATGATGTAACCATAGACAGAGCTAGCCTAGCCTAATGTGTGTAGATTGGACCGTATGATTACCCCTTAGGTAAAGGGGAGAGCCATTCTAGAGAATGGAGGAGGGAGGGTGGAGGAGGAAGGAGGGAGGGTCGAGGTAGGGTGGAGGAGGGAGGACAGAGGATGTAGGGTGGAGGAGGGAGGATAGTGGAGGAGGGAGGGTGGAGGAGGGAGGAGGGAGGATAGCGGTAGGTAGGGTGGAGAAGGAGGCTGAAGGTACTTTAGGTAGGGTGGAGGTAGGTAGGGTGGAGGAGGGAGGATGGAGTTGGGAGGATGGAGGTAGGGTGGAGGATGAGGTGAGGTAATTTGGTACTAACAAGGAAGTGAAGCAGGGATGAGGTCAGTGCTTAGTTCCAGTGGGCCTGTACAACATAGCCTGACTATGGTTTTCCTCACTGTAAATTAATATGAACCAACGAGAGGCGTTTTGGCATGGACAACTGTTCGCCTGTAATGAAAGATTAGGTTAGAACAATATTATATGATTCTGGAGTGGTTCCCTTTATGAGAAATGTGTTAACACATTCACTTTCTCTCCACTTCTTACCATCAACAGAAACAAAGAATGACTCTATGTCAACGAGTTTAGCCAACACTACAAATGACTGCTGCCATGACAATGATGATAACAGTAATAACATACACTAGAAATACCTTTCTCCCTTTACTGCTGTCTAAACTCAGCCCAGAGTTTACTGCTGTCTCAACCCAGACCAGCCTTTACTGCTGTCTAAACTCAGCCCAGAGTTTACTGCTGTCTCAACCCAGACCAGCCTTTACTGCTGTCTAAACTCAGCCCAGAGTTTACTGCTGTCTCAACACAGACCAGCCTTTACTGCTGTCTAAACTCAGCCCAGAGTTTACTGCTGTCTCAACCCAGACCAGCCTTTACTGCTGTCTAAACTCAGCCCAGAGTTTACTGCTGTCTCAACCCAGTCCAGTCTTTACTGCTGTCTCAACCCAGTCCAGTCTTTACTGCTGTCTCAACCCAGTCCAGTCTTTACTGCTATCTAAACCCAGTCCAGTCTTTACTGCTGTCTCAACCCAGTCCAGTCTTTACTCCTGTCTAAACTCAGCCCAGAGTTTACTGCTGTCTAAACTCAGACCAGCCTTTACTGCTGTCTAAACTCAGACCAGCCTTTACTGCTGTCTAAACTCAGACCAGCCTTTACTGCTGTCTAAACTCAGACCAGCCTTTACTGCTGTCTCAACTCAGACCAGCCTTTACTGCTGTCTAAACTCAGACCAGCCTTTACTGCTGTCTAAACTCAGACCATCTTTCACTGCTGTCTAACCTCAGTAGCAGTCAACACTTGGTACAGCAGAGTATTACGCTTTCACTATTGTGCTCTTCATCTGTTTTTTGTTGTTAGACTTGGTAAACAGCATGTTTAGTAGGGTTTAGCTAGATGCAATGAAAACATTGAATGAAGATGGTACAGAGATGCAAGCTGTTACCTCTGACTATTGGATCCCTCAGAAGCTCTGACCATGATGAAAAACAGAGAGAGACAGAGGAGAAACAGAATGGTGTTGGGGGATAAAAAGAGTGGTTAAAAGTTGTCTCTTCTGATGCCATAGGGATGACATCAGTGTCACTATGGTGTGAGTGTGTGTGTTGGGGATATTTCCAGGCACTTGATTGACTGAGCAGAGGGCCTCACCTGGGGAAAGGTGTCTCAGGGTTCTGTAATCAGATACGCTTTTAACAGGGAGGAGCAGTGGGGGAGGAGGGTGGAAGGGAGAGACGAGGAGGGAGGAGGGAGGGGGGAGGAGGGTGGAAGGGAGAGACGAGGAGGGAAGAGGGAGGTGGAGGAGGGTGGAAGGGAGAGACGAGGAGGGAGGAGGGAGGGGGAGGAGGGTGGAAGGGAGAGACGAGGAGGGAGGAGGGAGGGGGAGGGAAGGGGAGTCACTTCCCACCTGCCAGTCTCTACCCCCCTCCTCTTTCCCCTCCTCCCCCCTCAATTGTCCCCAAGGCCACCAAGGAGCCTGGGTTTGGTGGTTTATCATGTATCTGTCATCTGGAGAGAGTGAGAATGGGGAAGAGAAAGTATGAAAGTGGGAGCGAAGGAAGTGGGGTTAAAGATTTAGAGTTGGAGGGAGGTTCTCCCCAGTTCTCATGGTCTAGAGAATGAGGTGCTTGTCCTCACAGGTGTGTGTGTGTCACTTTAGAGTCCCCCAGGGCACTGAGACCAAAGTCCCAGACAGTGACACCTATTATCCCCCTGTAATACGAAACACCACGCCTGAGAGTGGGGGATGGAGGAGACTGCGGGACGGGGGAGCAGGTGGAGACGGGGAGACAGGGTGGACAGGGGAACAGGGGGAGACAGGGGGAGGAGGGGAGACAGGGGGAGATGGGGGAAGACGGTGTGGGACGGGGGGACGGAGGAGACAGGGGAGATGGGGAGACAGGGGGCGGGACGAGTAGGAGGAGACAGCCCATCTCTCCCAGCAAACCAAAATTGAGTATGTGTAGACAGTGACAGGGGCCTTGGGACAAGTGAAAGGGGGGAGTAAAGACTAGCAGGTGGGGCGTGGGAAGTGACTCCCAAGGTGGGGGGGGGGGGGACAGGAGGTTGTGAGTAGTTAGGGACAAGGGGTTGTGAATGGATAGGGAAGGGGGTTGTGAGTGGATAGTGACAGGGGGTTCTGAGTGGGTAGTGACAGGGGGTTGTGAGTGGGTAGAGACAGGGGTTTGTGAGTGAGGAGTGACAGGTGGTTGTGAGTGGGTAGGGAAGGGGGTTGTTAGTGGGTAGTGGCAGGGGGGTTGTGAGTGGGTAGGGAAGGGGGGTGTGAGTGGGTAGTGACAGGGGTTTGTGAGTGGGTAGGAAAGGGGGTTGTGAGTGGGTAGGGCAGGGGGTTGTGAGTGGGTAGGGAAGGGGGTTGTGAGTGGGGAGTGACAGGTGGTTGTGAGTGGGTAGGGTAGGGGGTTGTCAGTGGGTAGTGACAGGTGGTTGTGAGTGGGTAGGGAAGGGGATTGTGAGTGGGTAGTGACAGGGGATTGTGAGTGGGTAGGGGAGGGGGTTGTGAGTGGGTAGTGACAGGGGGTTGTGAGTGGGTAGTGACAGGGGGTTGTGAGTGGGTAGGGAAGGGGGTTCTGAGTGGGTAGTGACAGGGGGTTGTGAGTGGGTAGGGAGGGGGTTCTGAGTGGGTAGTGGCAGGGGGTTGTGAGTGGGTAGGGAAGGGGGTTGTGAGTGGGTAGGGCAGGGGGTTGTGAGTAGGTAGGGACAGGGGGTTGTGAGTGGGTAGTGACAGGGGGTTGGGAGTGGGTAGGGCCAAGGGGTTGTGAGTGGGTAGTGACAGGGGGTTGTAGGTGGGTAGTGACAGGGGTTGTGAGTGGGTAGGGACAAGGGGTTGTGAGTGGGTAGGATAGGGGGTTGTGAGTGGGTAGGGAAGGGGGTTGTGAGTTTGTAGGGCAGGGGGTTGTGAGTGGCTAGAGACAGGGGGTTGTGAGTGGGTAGAGACAGGGGGTTGTGAGTGGGTAGGCAGGGGGTTGTGAGTGGCTAGAGACAGGGGGTTGTGAGTGGCTAGAGACAGGGGGTTGTGAGTGGGTAGAGACAGGGGGTTGTGAGTGGGTAGTGCAGGGGGTTGTGAGTGGGTAGGGAAGGGGGTTGTGAGTGGGTAGGTAAGGGGGTTGTGAGTGGGTAGAGACAGGGGGTTGTGACTGCGAGAGACTCCACACAACTTCACTCCCAGATCTCATCTCTGTCTCTCTTCACATTATCGTCCTCTTCACTCTTAGTACTATGAAACACTGATGATAATACAGACTACAGTAACAAAAGCTCCATGGGTGTCTGTCTGTGTGCCCCACACTGGTCAAACAGTTGGGACAGTTGCATGTGTGTGTGTGTGTGTGTGTGTACGTGTGTGTGTTTGTGTGTGTGTGTGTGTACATGTGTGTGTGTGTGTGTGTGTAGTCCTACGAATAGCATGGTGAGGTTTCCTCGTAGGCCTCACTACTTGTGCTGCCAGAATTCACGCTGGATTCTGAAATATAACGTGTGTGTTTGTGTGTGTGTCTGTTTGTGTGTGTGTGTGTATGTGAAACTGAAATGTAGCAGATCTTTGGGCTAGGCCAGCTGTTTTCCTTGGCCACGGTTCTGAGGCCCTGACACACATTTTAAAGAGTCTGGGGGGGAAGAAGGGGGAATGGGGGAGAGCAGCTGGCTGGAGAGCAAATAGGGGAAAGTAGTGTGCTAGATGGGGGACTGGGGGAGAGGAGTGGGCTGGAGGTGGGACTGGGGGAGAGGAGTGGGCTGGAGGGGGGACTGGGGGAGAGGAGTGGGCTGGAGGGGGGACTGGGGGAGAGGAGTGGGCTGGAGGTGGGAATGGGGGAGAGGAGTGGGCTGGAGGTGGGACTGGGGGAGAGGAGTGGGCTGGAGGTGGGACTGGGGAGAGGAGTGGGCTGGAGGGGGACTGGGGGAGAGGAGTGGGCTGGAGGGGGGACTGGGGGGAGAGGAGTGGGCTGGAGGTGGGAATGGGGAGAGGAGTGGGCTGGAGGTGGGACTGGGGGAGAGGAGTGGGCTGGAGGGGGACTGGGGGAGAGGAGTGGGCTGGAGGGGGGACTGGGGGAGAGGAGTGGGCTGGAGGTGGGGACTGGGGAGAGGAGTGGGCTGGAGGTGGGACTGGGGGAGAGGAGTGGGCTGGAGGGGGGACTGGGGGAGAGGAGTGGGCTGGAGGGGGGACTGGGGGAGAGGAGTGGGCTGGAGGTGGGAATGGGGGAGAGGAGTGGGCTGGAGGTGGGACTGGGGGAGAGGAGTGGGCTGGAGGGGGACTGGGGGAGAGGAGTGGGCTGGAGGGGGGACTGGGGGAGAGGAGTGGGCTGGAGGTGGGACTGGGGGAGAGGAGTGGGCTGGAGGTGGGACTGGGGAGAGGAGTGGGCTGGAGGTGGGCTGGGGAGGAGGGCTGGAGGGGGACTGGGGGGAGAGGAGTGGGCTGGAGGTGGGACTGGGGAGAGGAGTGGGCTGGAGGGGGGACTGGGGGAGAGGAGTGGGCTGGAGGGGGGACTGGGGGAGAGGAGTGGGCTGGAGGTGGGATGGGGGAGAGGAGTGGGCTGGAGGTGGGACTGGGGAGAGCAGTGGGCTGTAGGGAGAATGGGGAAGCAGTGGGCTGTAGGGAGAATGGGGAGAGCAGTGGGCTGTAGGGAGAATGGGGAGAGCAGTGGGCTGTAAGGAGAATGGGGAGAGCAGTGGGCTGTAGTGAGAATGGGGAGAGCAGTGGGCTGTAGGCAGAATGGGGAGAGCAGTGGGCTGTAGGGAGAATGGGGAGAGCAGTGGGCTGTAGGAGAATGGGGAGAGCAGTGGGCTGTAGTGAGAATGGGGAGAGCAGTGGGCTGTAGGGAGAATGGGGAGAGCAGTGGGCTGTAGGGAGAATGGGGGAGAGCAGTGGGCTGTAGGGAGAATGGGGAGAGCAGTGGGCTGTAGGGAGAATGGGGAGAGCAGTGTGGTATTGGGAGAATGGGGAGAGCAGTGGGCTGTAGGGAGAATGGGGAGAGCAGTGGTCTGTAGGTAGAATGGGGCGAGCAGTGGGCTGTATGGAGAATGGGGAGAGCAGTGGGCTGTAGGGAGAATGGGGGAAATGTGGGCTGGAAGGTGTTGGGGGGTGAGGGGGTGTGTGACGGGGGGAGCTAGACCCCATCTCAGGTTCCCAGAGCCGGCCAACCATGACAGAGGAGCCATGGGGAAAGGGGGTGAGGAGTTGAAGGAGGGGTGTGTGTGTGCTTCGAAGTTCTGCACCGGAGCCAATCGGTGTGTGTGTGTATGTGTGGAACCTTCTCTGACCCCTGTCTGGTTGAGAGATGGTATCTATCAAGGTAATAACGTGTTTCACACTAAACAGGGAAAGCCGGAGACAGGGGATGTGCGTGTGTGAGGGAGGGAGGAAGGCTTTATGGAGGGAGAGGGAGCAACAGAACAGTTTGATACGAGTCACTTAACCTCCTTTACTGAGCTGCTTTAACTCTGGAATGGGTCTTAGTGTACAAGAACGCATTTATTGGAGGTTTAGCGTTAGACCTAATGTACAGAATGATATGTGTGTTTTGGCTTTCTAGAACGTGATTTAACGTTCTAGAACGTGCTTTAGCATATAGCCTAAGAATGTGCCTTGCCTTCTAGAATTACATTTTAGTAATTTACCAGACACTCTTATCCAGAGCGACTTACAGGAGCAATTAGGGTTAAGTGCCTTGCTCAAGGGCACATCGACAGATTTGTTTCACCTAGTCGGCTCGCAGATCCGAACCAGCTTCTTCAATCAAATTTTACTGGTCTTGACATGAGCACTCATGACTATTTATGAATCCTCTGGGTTATGTGCTTTATGCATAAACACTGATGAATTACAATACACTCCTCTCATCAACATCACCCGCTTTCTTTGGACTAAATGTTTACAGAGGAAGTTAAGTCCGTA
>NC_034188.2:80193884-80213241 GCF_002021735.2 Oncorhynchus kisutch | reverse complement strand
GTTTGTCTCAATTTGTGAATTCTTGTTGGTGGAGTTGACCCCAGACCTCACAACCGATACAAGATTTTTAGCCAGATCCTAATTGGTATGTGTAATTTTATGTTCCCTTTGATGGCATAGAAGGCCCTTCTTGTCTCGTCTCTCAACTCGTTCACAGCTTGTGGTAAGTTACCTGTGGCGCTGATGTTTAGACCGAGGTACGATAGTTTTTTGTGTACTCTAGGGCAACGGTGTCTAGATGGATTTGTGGATCTGGAGACTGGACATTTTTTGGAACACCATAATTTTAGTCTTACTGAGACTTACTGTCAAGGCCCAGGTCTTACAGAATCTGTGCAGAAGATCTAGGTGCTGCTGTAGATACTCCTTGGTTGGGGACAGAAGAACCAGATCATCAGCAAACAGTAGACATTTGACTTCAGATTCTAATAGGGTGAGGCCAGGTGCTGCAGACTGTTCTAGTGCCCTTGTAAATTTGTTGATATATACTGTATGTTGAAGAGGGTAGGGCTTAAGCTGCATTCCTGTCTCACCTCACATCCCTTTGGAAAGAAATGTGTGTGTTTTTTGCCTATTTTAACCGCACACTTCTTGTTTGTGTACGTGGATTTTATAATGTCGTATGTTTTTTCCCCAAACACCATTTTCCATCAATTTGTATAGCAGACCCTCATGCCAAATTGTACATTGTTTTCACTGAGGAAATGTACAAGTCTGCTGTTAATGATGATGTAGAGGATTTTCCCAAGGTTGCTGTTGATGCATGGGGCGGCAGGTAGCCTAGTGGTTAGAACATTGGAGTTGGAACCGAAAGGTTGCAAGATCAAATCCCTTAGCTGACAAGGTAAAAATCTGCCATTCTGCTCCTGAACAAGGCAGTTAACCCACTGTTCCTTTGCCTTCATTGAAAATAAGAATTTGTTCTTAACTGACTTTCCTAGTTAAATAAAGGTTAAAAAAAATACATATCCCATAGTAGTTATTGGAGTTAAATTTGTCTCCACCTATGTGGATTGGGGGGGGAATCAGGCCTTGGTTCCAAATATTGGGGAAGATGTCTAAGGCTGATGTTAAAGAGTTTAGGTATTGCCAATTGGCATTTGTTGTCTGTTCTATTTTCTTATTTTATCACTTCATTGAGGATACCATCAACACCACAGGCCTTTTTGGGTTGAAGGGTTTCTATTTTATCCGGTAGTTCATTCAATGTAATTGGAAAATCCATTGGGTTCTGGTAGTCTTTTTTTCTGTATTGTTTTAGTGATTCACTATAGTGGAGGAAGAGGCTCAGGTTTTCTATATTGTTTAGTGATTCACTATAGTGAAGGAAGAGGCTCAGGTTTTCTGTATTGTTTTAGTGATTCACTATAGTGAAGGAATAGGCTCAGGTTTTCTGTATTGTTTTAGTGATTCACTATAGTGAAGGAAGAGGCTCAGGTTTTCTGTATTGTTTTAGTGATTCACTATAGTGAAGGAAGAGGCTCAGGTTTTCTGTATTGTTTTAGTGATTCACTATAGTGAAGGAAGAGGCTCAGGTTTTCTGTATTGTTTTAGTGATTCACTATAGTGAAGGAAGAGGCTCAGGTTTTCTGTATTGTTTTAGTGATTCACTATAGTGAAGGAAGAGGCTCAGTTTTCTGTATTGTTTTAGTGATTCACTATAGTGAAGGAAGAGGCTCAGGTTTTCTGTATTGTTTTAAGTGATTCACTATAGTGAAGGAAGAGGCTCAGGTTTTCTGTATTGTTTTTAGTGATTCACTATAGTGAAGGAAGAGGCTCAGGTTTTCTGTATTGTTTTAGTGATTCACTATAGTGAAGGAATAGGCTCAGGTTTTCTGTATTGTTTTAGTGATTCACTATAGTGAAGGAAGAGGCTCAGGTTTTCTGTATTGTTTTAGTGATTCACTATAGTGAAGGAATAGGCCTCAGGTTTTCTGTATTGTTTTAGTGATTCACTTTAGTGAAGGAAGAGGCTCAGGTTTTCTGTATTGTTTTAGTGATTCACTATAGTGAAGGAATAGGCTCAGGTTTTCTGTATTGTTTTAGTGATTCACTATAGTGAAGGAATAGGCTCAGGTTTTCTGTATTGTTTAGTGATTCACTATAGTGAAGGAATAGGCTCAGGTTTTCTGTATTGTTTTAGTGATTCACTATAGTGAAGGAAGAGGCTCAGGTTTTCTGTATTGTTTTAGTGATTCACTATAGTGAAGGAATAGGCTCAGGTTTTCTGTATTGTTTTAGTGATTCACTATAGTGAAGGAATAGGCTCAGGTTTTCTGTATTGTTTTAGTGATTCACTATAGTGAAGGAATAGGCTCAGGTTTTCTGTATTGTTTTAGTGATTCACTATAGTGAAGGAATAGGCTCAGGTTTTCTGTATTGTTTTAGTGATTCACTATAGTGAAGGAAGAGGCTCAGGTTTTCTGTATTGTTTTAGTGATTCACTATAGTGAAGGAATAGGCTCAGGTTTTCTGTATTGTTTTAGTGATTCACTATAGTGAAGGAAGAGGCTCAGGTTTTCTGTATTGTTTTAGTGATTCACTATAGTGAAGGAAGAGGCTCAGGTTTTCTGTATTGTTTTAGTGATTCACTATAGTGAAGGAAGAGGCTCAGGTTTTCTGTATTGTTTTAGTGATTCACTATAGTGAAGGAATAGGCTCAGGTTTTCTGTATTGTTTTAGTGATTCACTATAGTGAAGGAAGAGGCTCAGGTTTTCTGTATTGTTTTAGTGATTCACTATAGTGAAGGAATAGGCTCAGGTTTTCTGTATTGTTTTAGTGATTCACTATAGTGAAGGAATAGGCTCAGGTTTTTCTGTATTGTTTTAGTGATTCACTATAGTGAAGGAAGAGGCTCAGGTTTTCTGTATTGTTTTAGTGATTCACTATAGTGAAGGAATAGGCTCAGGTTTTCTGGATTGTTTTAGTGATTCACTATAGTGAAGGAAGAGGCTCAGGTTTTCTGTATTGTTTTAGTGATTCACTATAGTGAAGGAATAGGCTCAGGTTTCTGTATTGTTTTAGTGATTCACTATAGTGAAGGAAGAGGCTCAGGTTTTCTGTATTGTTTTAGTGATTCACTATAGTGAAGGAAGAGGCTCAGGTTTTCTGTATTGTTTTAGTGATTCACTATAGTGAAGGAATAGGCTCAGGTTTTCTGTATTGTTTTAGTGATTCACTATAGTGAAGGAATAGGCTCAGGTTTTCTGTATTGTTTTAGTGATTCACTATAGTGAAGGAAGAGGCTCAGGTTTTCTGTATTGTTTTTAGTGATTCACTATAGTGAAGGAATAGGCTCAGGTTTTCTGTATTGTTTTAGTGATTCACTATAGTGAAGGAATAGGCTCAGGTTTTCTGTATTGTTTTAGTGATTCACTATAGTGAAGGAAGAGGCTCAGGTTTTCTGTATTGTTTTAGTGATTCACTATAGTGATGGAATAGGCTCAGGTTTTCTGTATTGTTTTAGTGATTCACTATAGTGAAGGAAGAGGCTCAGGTTTTCTGTATTGTTTTAGTGATTCACTATAGTGAAGGAAGAGGCTCAGGTTTTCTGTATTGTTTTAGTGATTCACTATAGTGAAGGAAGAGGCTCAGGTTTTCTGTATTGTTTTAGTGATTCACTATAGTGAAGGAAGAGGCTCAGGTTTTCTGGATTGTTTTAGTGATTCACTATAGTGAAGGAAGAGGCTCAGGTTTTCTATATTGTTTTAGTGATTCACTATAGTGAAGGAAGAGGCTCAGGTTTTCTGTATTGTTTTAGTGATTCACTATAGTGAAGGAATAGGCTCAGGTTTTCTGTATTGTTTTAGTGATTCACTATAGTGAAGGAAGAGGCTCAGGTTTTCTGTATTGTTTTAGTGATTCACTATAGTGAAGGAAGAGGCTCAGGTTTTCTGTATTGTTTTAGTGATTCACTATAGTGAAGGAAGAGGCTCAGGTTTTCTGTATTGTTTTAGTGATTCACTATAGTGAAGGAAGAGGCTCAGGTTTTCTGTATTGTTTTAGTGATTCACTATAGTGAAGGAAGAGGCTCAGGTTTTCTGTATTGTTTTAGTGATTCACTATAGTGAAGGAAGAGGCTCAGGTTTTCTGTATTGTTTTAGTGATTCACTATAGTGAAGGAAGAGGCTCAGGTTTTCTGTATTGTTTTAGTGATTCACTATAGTGAAGGAAGAGGCTCAGGTTTTCTGTATTGTTTTAGTGATTCACTATAGTGAAGGAAGAGGCTCAGGTTTTCTGTATTGTTTTAGTGATTCACTATAGTGAAGGAAGAGGCTCAGGTTTTCTGTATTGATTTAGTGATTCACTATAGTGAAGGAAGAGGCTCAGGTTTTCTGTATTGTTTTAGTGATTCACTATAGTGAAGGAAGAGGCTCAGGTTTTCTGTATTGTTTTAGTGATTCAATATAGTGAAGGAATAGGCTCAGGTTTTCTGTATTGTTTTAGTGATTCACTATAGTGAAGGAATAGGCTCAGGTTTTCTGTATTGTTTTAGTGATTCACTATAGTGAAGGAATAGGCTCAGGTTTTCTGTATTGTTTTAGTGATTCACTATAGTGAAGGAAGAGGCTCAGGTTTTCTGTATTGTTTTAGTGATTCACTATAGTGAAGGAATAGGCTCAGGTTTTCTGTATTGTTTTAGTGATTCACTATAGTGAAGGAAGAGGCTCAGGTTTTCTGTATTGTTTTAGTGATTCACTATAGTGAAGGAAGAGGCTCAGGTTTTCTGTATTGTTTTAGTGATTCACTATAGTGAAGGAAGAGGCTCAGGTTTTCTGTATTGTTTTAGTGATTCACTATAGTGAAGGAAGAGGCTCAGGTTTTCTGTATTGTTTTAGTGATTCACTATAGTGAAGGAAGAGGCTCAGGTTTTCTGTATTGTTTTAGTGATTCACTATAGTGAAGGAAGAGGCTCAGGTTTTCTGTATTGTTTTAGTGATTCACTATAGTGAAGGAAGAGGCTCAGGTTTTCTGTATTGTTTTAGTGATTCACTATAGTGAAGGAAGAGGCTCAGGTTTTCTGTATTGTTTTTAGTGATTCAATATAGTGAAGGAATAGGCTCAGGTTTTCTGTATTGTTTTAGTGATTCACTATAGTGAAGGAAGAGGCTCAGGTTTTCTGTATTGTTTTAGTGATTCACTATAGTGAAGGAATAGGCTCAGGTTTTCTGTATTGTTTTAGTGATTCACTATAGGGAAGGAATAGGCTCAGGTTTTCTGTATTGTTTTAGTGATTCACTATAGTGAAGGAATAGGCTCAGGTTTTCTGTATTGTTTTAGTGATTCACTATAGTGAAGGAAGAGGCTCAGGTTTTCTGTATTGTTTTAGTGATTCACTATAGTGAAGGAATAGGCTCAGGTTTTCTGTATTGTTTTAGTGATTCACTATAGTGAAGGAAGAGGCTCAGGTTTTCTGTATTGTTTTAGTGATTCACTATAGTGAAGGAATAGGCTCAGGTTTTCTGGATTGTTTTAGTGATTCACTATAGTGAAGGAAGAGGCTCAGGTTTTCTGTATTGTTTTAGTGATTCACTATAGTGAAGGAATAGGCTCAGGTTTCTGTATTGTTTTAGTGATTCACTATAGTGAAGGAAGAGGCTCAGGTTTTCTGTATTGTTTTAGTGATTCACTATAGTGAAGGAAGAGGCTCAGGTTTTCTGTATTGTTTTAGTGATTCACTATAGTGAAGGAATAGGCTCAGGTTTTCTGTATTGTTTTAGTGATTCACTATAGTGAAGGAATAGGCTCAGGTTTTCTGTATTGTTTTAGTGATTCACTATAGTGAAGGAAGAGGCTCAGGTTTTCTGTATTGTTTTAGTGATTCACTATAGTGAAGGAATAGGCTCAGGTTTTCTGTATTGTTTTAGTGATTCACTATAGTGAAGGAATAGGCTCAGGTTTTCTGTATTGTTTTAGTGATTCACTATAGTGAAGGAAGAGGCTCAGGTTTTCTGTATTGTTTTAGTGATTCACTATAGTGATGGAATAGGCTCAGGTTTTCTGTATTGTTTTAGTGATTCACTATAGTGAAGGAAGAGGCTCAGGTTTTCTGTATTGTTTTAGTGATTCACTATAGTGAAGGAAGAGGCTCAGGTTTTCTGTATTGTTTTAGTGATTCACTATAGTGAAGGAAGAGGCTCAGGTTTTCTGTATTGTTTTAGTGATTCACTATAGTGAAGGAAGAGGCTCAGGTTTTCTGGATTGTTTTAGTGATTCACTATAGTGAAGGAAGAGGCTCAGGTTTTCTATATTGTTTTAGTGATTCACTATAGTGAAGGAAGAGGCTCAGGTTTTCTGTATTGTTTTAGTGATTCACTATAGTGAAGGAATAGGCTCAGGTTTTCTGTATTGTTTTAGTGATTCACTATAGTGAAGGAAGAGGCTCAGGTTTTCTGTATTGTTTTAGTGATTCACTATAGTGAAGGAAGAGGCTCAGGTTTTCTGTATTGTTTTAGTGATTCACTATAGTGAAGGAAGAGGCTCAGGTTTTCTGTATTGTTTTAGTGATTCACTATAGTGAAGGAAGAGGCTCAGGTTTTCTGTATTGTTTTAGTGATTCACTATAGTGAAGGAAGAGGCTCAGGTTTTCTGTATTGTTTTAGTGATTCACTATAGTGAAGGAAGAGGCTCAGGTTTTCTGTATTGTTTTAGTGATTCACTATAGTGAAGGAAGAGGCTCAGGTTTTCTGTATTGTTTTAGTGATTCACTATAGTGAAGGAAGAGGCTCAGGTTTTTCTGTATTGTTTTAGTGATTCACTATAGTGAAGGAAGAGGCTCAGGTTTTCTGTATTGTTTTAGTGATTCACTATAGTGAAGGAAGAGGCTCAGGTTTTCTGTATTGATTTAGTGATTCACTATAGTGAAGGAAGAGGCTCAGGTTTTCTGTATTGTTTTAGTGATTCACTATAGTGAAGGAAGAGGCTCAGGTTTTCTGTATTGTTTTAGTGATTCAATATAGTGAAGGAATAGGCTCAGGTTTTCTGTATTGTTTTAGTGATTCACTATAGTGAAGGAATAGGCTCAGGTTTTCTGTATTGTTTTAGTGATTCACTATAGTGAAGGAATAGGCTCAGGTTTTCTGTATTGTTTTAGTGATTCACTATAGTGAAGGAAGAGGCTCAGGTTTTCTGTATTGTTTTAGTGATTCACTATAGTGAAGGAATAGGCTCAGGTTTTCTGTATTGTTTTAGTGATTCACTATAGTGAAGGAATACGCTCAGGTTTTCTGTATTGTTTTAGTGATTCACTATAGTGAAGGAAGAGGCTCAGGTTTTCTGTATTGTTTTAGTGATTCACTATAGTGAAGGAAGAGGCTCAGGTTTTCTGTATTGTTTTAGTGATTCAATATAATGAAGGAATAGGCTCAGGTTTTCTGTATTGTTTTAGTGATTCACTATAGTGAAGGAAGAGGCTCAGGTTTTCTGTATTGTTTTAGTGATTCACTATAGTGAAGGAATAGGCTCAGGTTTTCTGTATTGTTTTAGTGATTCACTATAGTGAAGGAATAGGCTCAGGTTTTCTGTATTGTTTTAGTGATTCACTATAGTGAAGGAAGAGGCTCAGGTTTTCTGTATTGTTTTAGTGATTCACTATAGTGAAGGAAGAGGCTCAGGTTTTCTGTATTGTTTTAGTGATTCACTATAGTGAAGGAAGAGGCTCAGGTTTTCTGTATTGTTTTAGTGATTCACTATAGTGAAGGAATAGGCTCAGGTTTTCTGTATTGTTTTAGTGATTCACTATAGTGAAGGAAGAGGCTCAGGTTTTCTGTATTGTTTTAGTGATTCACTATAGTGAAGGAATAGGCTCAGGTTTTCTGTATTGTTTTAGTGATTCACTATAGTGAAGGAAGAGGCTCAGGTTTTCTGTATTGTTTTAGTGATTCACTATAGTGAAGGAATAGGCTCAGGTTTTCTGTATTGTTTTAGTGATTCACTATAGTGAAGGAATAGGCTCAGGTTTTCTGTATTGTTTAGTGATTCACTATAGTGAAGGAAGAGGCTCAGGTTTTCTGTATTGTTTTAGTGATTCACTATAGTGAAGGAATAGGCTCAGGTTTTCTGTATTGTTTTAGTGATTCACTATAGTGAAGGAAGAGGCTCAGGTTTCTGTATTGTTTTAGTGATTCACTATAGTGAAGGAATAGGCTCAGGTTTTCTGTATTGTTTTAGTGATTCACTATATTGAAGGAATAGGCTCAGGTTTTCTGTATTGTTTTAGTGATTCACTATAGTGAAGGAAGAGGCTCAGGTTTTCTGTATTGTTTTAGTGATTCACTATAGTGAAGGAATAGGCTCAGGTTTTCTGTATTGTTTTAGTGATTCACTATAGTGAAGGAAGAGGCTCAGGTTTTCTGTATTGTTTTAGTGATTCACTATAGTGAAGGAATAGGCTCAGGTTTTCTGTATTGTTTTAGTGATTCACTATATTGAAGGAATAGGCTCAGGTTTTCTGTATTGTTTTAGTGATTCACTATAGTGAAGGAAGAGGCTCAGGTTTTCTGTATTGTTTTAGTGATTCACTATAGTGAAGGAAGAGGCTCAGGTTTTCTGTATTGTTTTAGTGATTCACTATAGTGAAGGAAGAGGCTCAGGTTTTCTGGATTGTTTTAGTGATTCACTATAGTGAAGGAAGAGGCTCAGGTTTTCTATATTGTTTTAGTGATTCACTATAGTGAAGGAAGAGGCTCAGGTTTTCTGTATTGTTTTAGTGATTCACTATAGTGAAGGAATAGGCTCAGGTTTTCTGTATTGTTTTAGTGATTCACTATAGTGAAGGAATAGGCTCAGGTTTTCTGTATTGTTTTAGTGATTCACTATAGTGAAGGAATAGGCTCAGGTTTTCTGTATTGTTTTAGTGATTCACTATAGTGAAGGAAGAGGCTCAGGTTTTCTGTATTGTTTTAGTGATTCACTATAGTGAAGGAATAGGCTCAGGTTTTCTGTATTGTTTTAGTGATTCACTATAGTGAAGGAAGAGGCTCAGGTTTTCTGTATTGTTTTAGTGATTCACTATAGTGAAGGAAGAGGCTCAGGTTTTCTGTATTGTTTTAGTGATTCACTATAGTGAAGGAAGAGGCTCAGGTTTTCTGTATTGTTTTAGTGATTCACTATAGTGAAGGAATAGGCTCAGGTTTTCTGTATTGTTTTAGTGATTCACTATAGTGAAGGAAGAGGCTCAGGTTTTCTGTATTGTTTTAGTGATTCACTATAGTGAAGGAATAGGCTCAGGTTTTCTGTATTGTTTTAGTGATTCACTATAGTGAAGGAATAGGCTCAGGTTTTCTGTATTGTTTTAGTGATTCACTATAGTGAAGGAAGAGGCTCAGGTTTTCTGTATTGTTTTAGTGATTCACTATAGTGAAGGAATAGGCTCAGGTTTTCTGGATTGTTTTAGTGATTCACTATAGTGAAGGAAGAGGCTCAGGTTTTCTGTATTGTTTTAGTGATTCACTATAGTGAAGGAATAGGCTCAGGTTTTCTGTATTGTTTTAGTGATTCACTATAGTGAAGGAAGAGGCTCAGGTTTTCTGTATTGTTTTAGTGATTCACTATAGTGAAGGAAGAGGCTCAGGTTTTCTGTATTGTTTTAGTGATTCACTATAGTGAAGGAATAGGCTCAGGTTTTCTGTATTGTTTTAGTGATTCACTATAGTGAAGGAATAGGCTCAGGTTTTCTGTATTGTTTTAGTGATTCACTATAGTGAAGGAAGAGGCTCAGGTTTTCTGTATTGTTTTAGTGATTCACTATAGTGAAGGAATAGGCTCAGGTTTTCTGTATTGTTTTAGTGATTCACTATAGTGAAGGAATAGGCTCAGGTTTTCTGTATTGTTTTAGTGATTCACTATAGTGAAGGAAGAGGCTCAGGTTTTCTGTATTGTTTTAGTGATTCACTATAGTGATGGAATAGGCTCAGGTTTTCTGTATTGTTTTAGTGATTCACTATAGTGAAGGAAGAGGCTCAGGTTTTCTGTATTGTTTTAGTGATTCACTATAGTGAAGGAAGAGGCTCAGGTTTTCTGTATTGTTTTAGTGATTCACTATAGTGAAGGAAGAGGCTCAGGTTTTCTGTATTGTTTTAGTGATTCACTATAGTGAAGGAAGAGGCTCAGGTTTTCTGGATTGTTTTAGTGATTCACTATAGTGAAGGAAGAGGCTCAGGTTTTCTATATTGTTTTAGTGATTCACTATAGTGAAGGAAGAGGCTCAGGTTTTCTGTATTGTTTTAGTGATTCACTATAGTGAAGGAATAGGCTCAGGTTTTCTGTATTGTTTTAGTGATTCACTATAGTGAAGGAAGAGGCTCAGGTTTTCTGTATTGTTTTAGTGATTCACTATAGTGAAGGAAGAGGCTCAGGTTTTCTGTATTGTTTTAGTGATTCACTATAGTGAAGGAAGAGGCTCAGGTTTTCTGTATTGTTTTAGTGATTCACTATAGTGAAGGAAGAGGCTCAGGTTTTCTGTATTGTTTTAGTGATTCACTATAGTGAAGGAAGAGGCTCAGGTTTTCTGTATTGTTTTAGTGATTCACTATAGTGAAGGAAGAGGCTCAGGTTTTCTGTATTGTTTTAGTGATTCACTATAGTGAAGGAAGAGGCTCAGGTTTTCTGTATTGTTTTAGTGATTCACTATAGTGAAGGAAGAGGCTCAGGTTTTCTGTATTGTTTTAGTGATTCACTATAGTGAAGGAAGAGGCTCAGGTTTTCTGTATTGTTTTAGTGATTCACTATAGTGAAGGAATAGGCTCAGGTTTTCTGTATTGTTTTAGTGATTCACTATAGTGAAGGAAGAGGCTCAGGTTTTCTGTATTGTTTTAGTGATTCACTATAGTGAAGGAAGAGGCTCAGGTTTTCTGTATTGTTTTAGTGATTCACTATAGTGAAGGAAGAGGCTCAGGTTTTCTGTATTGTTTTAGTGATTCACTATAGTGAAGGAAGAGGCTCAGGTTTTCTGTATTGTTTTAGTGATTCACTATAGTGAAGGAAGAGGCTCAGCTTTTCTGTATTGTTTTAGTGATTCACTATAGTGAAGGAAGAGGCTCAGGTTTTCTGTATTGTTTTAGTGATTCACTATAGTGAAGGAAGAGGCTCAGGTTTTCTGTATTGTTTTAGTGATTCACTATAGTGAAGGAAGAGGCTCAGGTTTTCTGTATTGTTTTAGTGATTCAATATAGTGAAGGAATAGGCTCAGGTTTTCTGTATTGTTTTAGTGATTCACTATAGTGAAGGAAGAGGCTCAGGTTTTCTGTATTGTTTTAGTGATTCACTATAGTGAAGGAATAGGCTCAGGTTTTCTGTATTGTTTTAGTGATTCACTATAGGGAAGGAATAGGCTCAGGTTTTCTGTATTGTTTTAGTGATTCACTATAGTGAAGGAATAGGCTCAGGTTTTCTGTATTGTTCTAGTGATTCACTATAGTGAAGGAAGAGGCTCAGGTTTTCTGTATTGTTTTAGTGATTCACTATAGTGAAGGAATAGGCTCAGGTTTTCTGTATTGTTTTAGTGATTCACTATAGTGAAGGAAGAGGCTCAGGTTTTCTGTATTGTTTTAGTGATTCACTATAGTGAAGGAAGAGGCTCAGGTTTTCTGTATTGTTTTAGTGATTCACTATAGTGAAGGAATACGCTCAGGTTTTCTGTATTGTTTTAGTGATTCACTATAGTGAAGGAAGAGGCTCAGGTTTTCTGTATTGTTTTAGTGATTCACTATAGTGAAGGAAGAGGCTCAGGTTTTCTGTATTGTTTTAGTGATTCAATATAATGAAGGAATAGGCTCAGGTTTTCTGTATTGTTTTAGTGATTCACTATAGTGAAGGAAGAGGCTCAGGTTTTCTGTATTGTTTTAGTGATTCACTATAGTGAAGGAATAGGCTCAGGTTTTCTGTATTGTTTTAGTGATTCACTATAGTGAAGGAATAGGCTCAGGTTTTCTGTATTGTTTTAGTGATTCACTATAGTGAAGGAAGAGGCTCAGGTTTTCTGTATTGTTTTAGTGATTCACTATAGTGAAGGAAGAGGCTCAGGTTTTCTGTATTGTTTTAGTGATTCACTATAGTTAAGGAAGAGGCTCAGGTTTTCTGTATTGTTTTAGTGATTCACTATAGTGAAGGAATAGGCTCAGGTTTTCTGTATTGTTTTAGTGATTCACTATAGTGAAGGAAGAGGCTCAGGTTTTCTGTATTGTTTTAGTGATTCAATATAGTGAAGGAATAGGCTCAGGTTTTCTGTATTGTTTTAGTGATTCACTATAGTGAAGGAAGAGGCTCAGGTTTTCTGTATTGTTTTAGTGATTCACTATAGTGAAGGAATAGGCTCAGGTTTTCTGTATTGTTTTAGTGATTCACTATAGTGAAGGAATAGGCTCAGGTTTTCTGTATTGTTTTAGTGATTCACTATAGTGAAGGAAGAGGCTCAGGTTTTCTGTATTGTTTTAGTGATTCACTATAGTGAAGGAAGAGGCTCAGGTTTTCTGTATTGTTTTAGTGATTCACTATAGTGAAGGAAGAGGCTCAGGTTTTCTGTATTGTTTTAGTGATTCACTATAGTGAAGGAAGAGGCTCAGGTTTTCTGTATTGTTTTAGTGATTCACTATAGTGAAGGAAGAGGCTCAGGTTTTCTGTATTGTTTTAGTGATTCACTATAGTGAAGGAATAGGCTCAGGTTTTCTGTATTGTTTTAGTGATTCACTATAGTGAAGGAAGAGGCTCAGGTTTTCTGTATTGTTTTAGTGATTCACTATAGTGAAGGAAGAGGCTCAGGTTTTCTGTATTGTTTTAGTGATTCACTATAGTGAAGGAAGAGGCTCAGGTTTTCTGTATTGTTTTAGTGATTCACTATAGTGAAGGAAGAGGCTCAGGTTTTCTGTATTGTTTTAGTGATTCACTATAGTGAAGGAAGAGGCTCAGGTTTTCTCTATTGTTTTAGTGATTCACTATAGTGAAGGAAGAGGCTCAGGTTTTCTGTATTGTTTTAGTGATTCACTATAGTGAAGGAAGAGGCTCAGGTTTTCTGGATTGTTTTAGTGATTCACTATAGTGAAGGAAGAGGCTCAGGTTTTCTGTATTGTTTTAGTGATTCACTATAGTGAAGGAATAGGCTCAGGTTTTCTGTATTGTTTTAGTGATTCACTATAGTGAAGGAATAGGCTCAGGTTTTCTGTATTGTTTTAGTGATTCACTATAGTGAAGGAAGAGGCTCAGGTTTTCTGTATTGTTTTAGTGATTCACTATAGTGAAGGAATAGGCTCAGGTTTTCTGTATTGTTTTAGTGATTCACTATAGTGAAGGAATAGGCTCAGGTTTTCTGTATTGTTTTAGTGATTCACTATAGTGAAGGAAGAGGCTCAGGTTTTCTGTATTGTTTTAGTGATTCACTATAGTGAAGGAAGAGGCTCAGGTTTTCTGTATTGTTTTAGTGATTCACTATAGTGAAGGAAGAGGCTCAGGTTTTCTGTATTGTTTTAGTGATTCACTATAGTGAAGGAAGAGGCTCAGGTTTTCTGTATTGTTTTAGTGATTCACTATAGTGAAGGAAGAGGCTCAGGTTTTCTGGGTCTCTGTTTTTGATTGGATTGGATAGGTTTCTCAATTTCTTTCTTAGATTTTTGCATTCTTCATCAAATCATTTGTCATTGTTGTTCATTTTCTTTGATTCTCTGTTTGAATTTGTTTGATTTGATAGGGAAGCTGAGAGGTCAAATATACTGTTAAGATTTTCTACTGCCAAGTTTACACCTTCACTATTACAGTGGAACGTTTTGTCCAGGAAATTGTCTAAAAGGGGTTGAATTTGCTGTTGCCTAATTGGTTTTTGGTAGGTTTCCCAACTACTTTCCCTACATCTATAGCATTTTATAGTATTCGGATTGTTTGTCTTTGATGCCTCATGATTGAGTATTGTTCTGTTCCAGTAGACTGTGATTTTGCTGTGATCTGATAGTGGTGTCATTGGGCTGACTGTGAACAATCTGAGAGACTCTGGGTTGAGGTCAGTGATAAAGTAGTCTACTGTACTACTGCCAAGGGATTAGCTATAGGTTTACCTGCCATAGGAGTCCCCTCAAAGCCTACCATTGACCATTGACTATGTACATACTGTCGTGACGTTGTATTAGTTAATGTGACGACTGTTGCTCATCGAATGATTACATTTTCTAATTGTGTGATTTACTGAATCAAGCAATTATTAACTCATTAACATGGGGCACCATGGGAAAATACGTTTTTATTGAGAACTACTTTCCATTTAGTTTTGTCAGGACAGAAGATCTTAGCACACACGTTTGTGTTTGAACGAATCCCAAATTAACTCAAAAAATATCAGAATATCGATTTTACAACAGCCGCTAATTAATCAGTTACCTCTACAATCTCGTTCTGAACGTCGCATAATCCAGGAATCTGCACGGACCCGGGTCTCACCAATGAGTTCGTTCCACACCAATCTTAGTTCAGTATTTATTTACTAGAAAGCTAAAATGATTATAAAAGATACACATACACAAAAACACATTCTAGGCTATTGATTAGAACTTAGTATTAAGGGCCAACACACTATCCCGCGTGTTACCCAAAATGGGGATTTAAAAGAGAGAGAAAAAGAGAAAGTACACGAGAGAAATATACATTTTGTTGTATAACCCGACCTGATCAGGACAGTCATGACAATACCCAGCGTGCTACATGGTTATGTTGTCGTAGTTGTACCTAGGGGGGCATATGGTGGAGGGAATGCTGTCACCTCCAGGTAGGTGTTTGTCCCCCTGTGTGCTAAGGGTGTCAGGTTCTTGTCCAGTTTTAGGATTTAGCTCACCATATTTAGTACATGTCCCTGGACCTGGAAATGATTGATTTCCCCTGAAGGATGGAGAAGCTGTCTTCAATAAAGTATGGGGATTCTAGTGGGGGGATATAGGTAGCACACAGGAACACATTTTTCTCTGTGAAGATCATTTCCTTTTGAATTTCTAGTGAAATGTAAAATGTTCCTGTTTTGATTAATTTAATAGAGTGAGTTAAGTCTGCTCTATACCAAATTAGTGTATCCCCTCAGTCCCTTTCCCATTTCACACCTGGTAGTTTGGTGGATGGGACTAGTAGTAGACTGGCCACCGGGAGATATCCCGGTTGGCTCGTCAATCTCTGGGCCGGTGGGCCGCATGCCTTATACATATTTTACAACTAATAAAAAGGTTGGCATAAGGTTGAGCCAACCCACCCCCCCCCCCCTTTCCCCCAGGCCAGTTGGACTATTTAACTGAACATCTATGCAACACTAACATGCTGACCAGACTGGACATGTCGCGTGCGCGAGCATCGCAAAGTCAATTTAGAAATCCATGTTATTCAATTATTGCACTCACACTGCTCGCGGGCGCCAAAGAGCGTCTGCGCCGTCATTCCTATTTCTGACGCAGATCGCGCTGCAGGTCTGGCCTCTCCCATCTCCTCATTGGTTTATAGAAGCAGGTACCCACGTTCCCTCTCCTCATTGGTTATACCCACGTGGGTGATTGAAAGACGAACTGTTTTGCCGGTAGTCGTGGTAATACAATGAAAGTTTAGATGCGATCACCATTGTTTTGAGAATTATATTCTCAATGTTCATAAACTGAACGTCAATTAAACTACTCTGTCTGTCACTAAGAATTTGTGAGGTTCTTATTGAAATGAAACAGACAGAGGCCAGTTTACAATAGACAACAAAGTTTATTTACAAGAGCTCTACCATGCATATACAAAGATGTTCCCTTTATAACATTCTCTTAACCTACGCACATACATACACACTAACATTAGGATTTTCTCCTGAAGTCTCACCACAGTTTATTAACACTCAACTGACAGTTCCAGTCCCACCCAGATACAGGAAACCTGGAGGGGCTCTCCCAGTCCTATCTTATCTCCCCAGAGTTACAGCCGGGTCAGTTCAAACCTCTTTGTTTTCTTTAGGCACACACATACATTCCTCTCTTCCCAGGTCCATGCTACATAACCTCTTTCTAATGAACAAACATTATTTATCATTATAGAAAGACAGGGTGGAATTCAGTTAGTTATAGTTCTAAGTTAAATGTATACATCATTTAGTCATTATTCATAAAATTCACAACACCATATAAGTGAAACGATGAAAAAAGATAGATAGTGCAGCCGATGAGGTAGATATGTCAAATCAAATCGAAGTTTATTTGTCAAGTGCGCCGAATTCAACTTCGACCTTACAGAGAAATGCTTATGTGCCTAAATGTGTTATATCAGAACAGATGATATATCAGAATTTATGAGGGAAATGCAAATACGATTGGTCAGCTACAGCTGTGTAAATGTACCAGAAAGAAAGAGTTGAGGTAAAACGGCTAACTCAAAACTCTGAATGCCTAGATTTCACCGTCTTGTGGGGATTTTGTGGGAAATGGCAATCACTTGAGAATCACTGATTTGTTGGATAATTTCACTTAGCTAAAATAAGCATTTTAATTTGATTCTGATTGCATTTGCTCTAAACACTAAACTGTATTAGACATATATAAACGTTAATTAGATAATTATATTTAATGCCTATAGGGCCATTGGTTGCAAATAGTATACATATTGTAAATCCAATCAAGTCCTTTCCCTCAAATTCATATTTTGTGCGGGAGAATATTGAAATGAAAACAAGGGGAGGCAGAGAGCTGGTTTTAAGCACAGGACGCAGCAGGTGTTTATTGCAGGAGGAGGCAGGTAGCTGGGTCCAGGGGCAGGTAGAAGTTCATACACAGGGGGTCCAAAAAGGGCAACAGTACAGGCAGGGAAAAGGCTAGTAATGTAGTCCGGGAGATCAGGCAATGGGTAGATAACAGGAAATCCGATAGACTAAAGTACAGGCAGGGAATAGGCAAAAGGCATCGTTAGTGAGGCATGCCAAACTATCATACACGGGAGGAGTAAATCATGGGAAAAAGAGCGCTCCGAAAGAAGTGTGTCCCAAAACAAATAATACCTCACAGTGACGGGCTGCAAAGAACTGAGCTAAATGGTGTGTGTAATGACATACAGGTGTGTGAACAGGTGATTAGAATTCAGGTGATTGGGATCTGGAGAGTGAGCTGCGTTCAGGGGATGTAGATGTTTGAGAGTGTGAGTTGGAAGCAGACGTTACAAATATGTCTACAGTGATTTATTAACTATGATCCTCATTGCCACGGTTCCTACCACTTAGCCTCTTGCTAGACAATGCATTGAAACTCCACACCAAAAAAACGTGTTGTGTTGTCATTCATTCACTTGATATGAAATAGTGAGGCTGCTGCTGTGTTTTTGTAGTTTTTCAAAATTGGGCCTTTATTAGTTCATTTATATATTATTTTATTCATCTCCAGGATGATGACAGGCCCAGTCCAGTTTCAGCAGAAGTGAGCATTGATGTTGATGACAGGCCCAGTCTAGTTTCAGTAGAAGTGAGCATTGATGTTGAAGACAGGCCCAGTCCAGTTTCAGCAGAAGTGAGCATTGATGTTGATGACAGGCCCAGTCTAGTTTCAGTAGAAGTGAGCATTGATGTTGATGACAGGCCCAGTCTAGTTTCAGTAGAAGTGAGCATTGATGTTGATGACAGGCCCAGTCCAGTATCTGTAGAAGAGAGGTTCTTGGGGTTGATGACAGGCCCAGTCTAGTTTTAGTAGAAGAGAGGATCTCTGGGGTTGATGACAGCACCAGTCCAGTTTCAGTAGAAGAGAGGATCTTTGGGGTTGATGGCAGGCCCAGTCCAGTTTCAGCAGAAGTGAGGATCTTTGGGTTTGATGACAGGCCAGGTCCAGTTTCAGTAGAAGAGAGGATCTTTGGGTCATTTCTGGTCACAACTTGCAGACTTGTTTACGTGTTGCTGTGCGTTTTGTGCGTTTTGTTGCCAACCTTACTTTGCTACCTGACAACTTTACAGTTTTTACTTTTTTTAAACTTTTTAATTATCGTTTATATTTTTGGTTTTTCCTTCACTCAACTTTTTTATCATTCAACTTTTTCACTCCAGACGGTTTATCTGGACATGGTTCGTCAGGACCTCCAAAAGCCGAAGCTAAGTAGTAACATTAACATGATGCTTCTAATTGCCGTCGCTGTACTCATAATGTACAGGAGAACGAAACGCCTTACGGCGAGGATAGCTGTGCTGCAAGCCCAGCTTCAGACGCAATTGTTAGACAAGGGTCATTTCAGTGTAGGAAAGGATGAAACAGTGTCTGTGCCACCAGTAAGTACATATAGTAACGTTAGTATAAATCCCCTCGCACGGTCCCCGCAGCCGGAAAACTTTCTCATGGCTTCTGGAGGGAAGTGTTGTAGGAATGCTCAACCGGTGTCGCTCATTCAGCCGACAGAAACTTTCAACCGGTTTTCCCCATTAAGCAGCGAGTTGGACTCTGAGGCCGAGCCTTCTCTTGTCTCTACTCCCCCGTAACGGGGTCTGAGACGCCGAAGCTTCCCACCATTAGCTCTGACAAATTGAAAATCATAGTCATTGGCGACTCCATTAACCGCAGTATTAGACTTAAAACGAATCATCCAGAGATCATACACTGTTTACCAGGGGGCAGGGCTACCGACGTTAAGGCTAATCTGAAGATGGTGCTGGCTAAAGCTAAAACTGGCGAGTGTAGAGAGTATACAGATATTTTTAACCACGTCGGCACCAACGATGTTAGGATGAAACAGTCAGAGGTCACCAAGTGCAGCATAGCTTCAGCGTGTAAATCAGCTAGAAAGATGTGCCGGCATCGAGTAATTGTCTCTGGCCCGCTCTCAGTTAGGGGAGTGATGAGCTCTACAACAGAATCTCACAACTCAATCGCTGGTTGAGTTGTGAAAAAAAAAGATAGAATTTGTAGATAATTGGCCCTCTTTCTGGGACTCACCCACAAACAGGACCACGCCTGGCCTGCTGAGGAGTGACGGACTCCATCCTAGCTGGAGGGGTGCTCTCATCTTATCTACCAACATAGACAGGGTTCTAACTCCTCTAGCTCCACGATGAAATAGGGTGCAGGCCAGGCAGCAGGATGTTAGCCAGCCTGCCAGCTTAGTGGAGTCTGCCACTAGCACAGTCAATGTAGTCAGCTCAGCTATCCCCATTGAGACCGTGTCTGTGCCTCGACCTGGGTTGGGCAAAACTAAACATGGCAGTGTTCGCTCTAGCAATCTCACTAGGATAAAGACCTCCTCTATTCCTGTCATTATTGAAAGAGATCATGATACCTCACATATAGGGCTACTTAATGTTAGATCCCTTACTTCAAAGGCAATTATTGTCAATGAACTGGATACTGACATGGTTACTGGGAAGGACATCCTAATGATCCTGGATACTGACATGGTTACTGA